>NW_027131146.1:0-2137 GCF_026122565.2 Emydura macquarii macquarii
CCTGGGCCTCCTGCCCCAGCTTCAGCCAGGCTTCCTAGCCATGCCCCAGGCCCACCCCAGTGCACCCGCCTCCGAACCAGGCTCCGGTGCTGCACACAGGGGTGACGTGTAGCTTAACTCTGCATTTTCTGGATTTCAGACGTTTCAATTTGTGCCAGCTTCATCCCTCCCCTGATCCCGGCGCACATGGAGGGGCAGGAAAGGGGTTCAGATACTCCCGAGAGGAGCAGGGTCTCCCACAACTCAGTGCACACACAGAAGGGGAGAATTCATGACTGACAGGTGCCCTCACCCCATAACTTCCAACATCCTCTGCAACCTCTCACATTCTGCAACCCTTTATGTCTTCTCCCTCCCGCCTCCCCCTGTAATCCCAAGCTCTCTCCCTCGGCCTGTTTCCTCCCCCAGCCCCTATTCCCTACCTTCCCATCCGTTCCCATTTATCCCTCCCCCAGAATACCCCCATCCCTTGTTGCAGACCCTGCCTCCTCCACTATTCCCAACTCCTCTTGCACCCAGAGCACCTCCCCTCCCAGGGAACGTTCACATCTGCCATTAATTGTCTTTTCAAAAATAATTTCAGCACCTTCTGAATATTCTGCTGTGCACAGGCGACATTGATCCACAATCATCATCATCATCAAACACCTTGGCAGAGGCAGATGTTCACAGAACAGATGTTCACTTTTCCTTCTCAGAGTTCTGCCCATGGCAGGTTTCAAAGTTCCAGGCTCACAGAAATGTCGAGAGGCCCAGTGAGATGTTCTGTTCTCCCCACACAGGTGAACAAACACAGCCTGACACAATAGCTCTGGGACATGAGGATTGCTCCATTCACGTCAGTGGCGGTTCCCATCCCCTCCCCAGTGCGGGAGAGTTTCTGATACAGGCCAAGCCTGCCTATTCTCAGCTCCTCACCCCACTCTCAGCATGTGTGCTTGGGTCATGCTCTGAGCATAGAATTTCTCAGCTCTCCACCCAGAGGGGCAGAGCTTCACCAGACCCTGGCACACAGACGGGGGAGAGGGAGGGAGGAGGGCTCAGACACCCCCAGAAATGCAAGTTCCCTTGGAAGTTGGCTCACATGAGGGGATTTGGGGGAGTCAGACACCCATAAACGTGCAGGGGGCCCCACATGCTGGCACCCACAAAGTCAGGAAGCTGGGCTCAGGAATCACCGGGTGGGAGCAGGGAAGGGACACCCACATCTTTGCCTATGCAGGGGACAAGAAAGGAGGCTCAGATTCCCCAGAGAAGCAAGGCCCCCCTCCAGGAGCTGGCTCGCATGAGAGAACAAGGAAGAGTAGGTCACATCCCAGTAGCTGGGCTGGGGGTCCCCAGATCATCGCACACACACACAGGAGGGGAATGGGGAGTGACAGGTGCCCCTGCCCCTATTATTCTTCAGCCCACCTGTCACTGACGCCCATCTTTCCCTTCACTATGTCCCATCCCCGCCCCCATCACCGGAGCCCCTAACCCTCTCCCCTACAGTCCCACCTACTCCTCCTCACCAAACACCCTCCCTTCCTTTGCTTGTGTCATTTATTTTCTGCTAAAAATAGTGTAAATGCCTTTGCACTATTCTGCTGTACTCAGATCACATTTCCCAAAAACTAGAACCCCTTTGAAGGGGCAGATTGGAGCAAAAGGCCTGTCCCTCGGTTTGGATTTAAACCCACACTGCCTAGGTCGAGGCTCCTATTCAATGTCTGCGAATTTCCCTCAGAGCCACCCTAGGGCAGGCTCATCGGGGGCGGTTAGCGCCGCTGCTGCACCCGGCGGCGTCCCGCGGACCGGCTCCGGCCGCCGGCGTGACAGTCCGATGGGCAGCGGCGGGGGCAGCCTGAGACCGGGGGACACCCTGGCCCGCCGCTCGCCGGCCGCGCTGGGGGCTCACTCACTAGCCGGGCTGGGCTTGCCTGGCTTGGACTAACCCCCTCCCCGTTAGTCTGCTGCAAGGAAACTAGCCAGGGGGACCCCGCAGTCTGAGGGGGGGGGGAGGACTCGGGACTTTCCCTAACGGGGCAATGGGGGGAACAAAAGTAACCCAAGAATCAGCTCCCGAGTGTCTGACTGGGGGGGGGGGTCATGGAAACCCCCCTTGAAGGCAGCCCCGATCGGGGAGGGGGGCAGG
>NW_027131147.1:0-21468 GCF_026122565.2 Emydura macquarii macquarii
ATTCAGAATGAAAACTAGTGTTTTTCTGAAACTGGCTTTGAGACAGAATTAAAAAAAAAAAGAAAAAGAAAAAAATCATTTTAGAAAATGTCACAATTTTGAAATTTCATTTTGATTTTCAATATAGTATTTTTACATTATTTCTTATATTTCACTGCAACTTCTGACATACAACAGAATATGTATAGTCTTTTTCTTATAAAGTTATTAAGGACAGCTGCTACTTAGTACTGGTGGAAACATTTTAACCTTCTAGGTCAAAATATCTCTTCTCAGTTGCTCACTCACACAGAGCCACTGGGCTGTCTGAAACCGGCACAGTTATCATCACAGCCACAGCAGAGTGAAACCACACCAGGGCACCAGTAGCAATAGCCACCCTCCAAGAGGGGCGTCCATCACACAGAAAGGAAGCAGCCCCAACTCTTGGGAGAGTGCCCGGGGTGGGGATGAACCTGGAGTTGGGTGCTCCGCGGTGTGGGGATATGCAGAGGGAGCTCCCACACACCCATTACTATTGACACCAAGCCGCCCCCGCCAAGCAGCCAATTAGTGCAAATCTCTTTCCATGCAGCTTAGGCACTATTCATCTCCTAATGTAAAGGAAGATTTGCAGGGGATATTGATCATTGAACACTGGAGAAATAGGGCTAGATCCAGGCACAAGGCCCTGTTCAGAGGTAGCTGTTGATGAGAGCTCACACCCTGTGATGGGTGAGGGAATCAGTTCCCTGACACCCTTTGGGTGAAGGCACTTGGTTCAGAGGCTGGACTCCAGGCATCTTTAAACACAGCCACACGTGAGCAGAGGGGAAGGCTTAACGTTTGCACTGGCTGCTCCTGTGCTCTCTGCCACAGGAGGAGATGAACTCTGGGCACCAAGCAACCAAATTCTCAAAGGCAGAGCCACCAGCACATAGGCCCCACCATGTCTCTGTTACACTGTGGTGTGCTACACAGCCATGCAGGAGGTTTGAGTCCCATCTAGCAAACACTGCAGGCTCCATGGGACAGGCAGAGGGGACTGCTGGTAGAGGAGGGCATAGTCTCCAGGCCATCTCTGTCTCTCAGCTGCAGCCGTCACCAGTCTGTGCTTGGAGCTGGGTCCATGCAGTCCCACTATGGGGGAAGGAACGAGGCAGCTCCCCTGCTGTGCTCCTGAGTGGGGAGCTCTGCAGCTATCAGAGCACTGACACAATAGGGCCTTTATTCAATTGCCTCTGCCAAGACTCCCCAGGGATGCCCATTCTCACTAGCCTCAGACTCACCCTCCCTGCCCCCTCCCAGATATCCTGTGTCAGACAGCAGCTTGTAAACTAAAACTTCAAACTAATGACCAAGTTACAACAAGGTCTGATTCTGGTCATTCCTGTTCTTAATTGTTGCAAAAAGAATTAACTGCAGAAAACTGAGCTAATGACTTCTCAGATTATTCTGTTGGTATCATACCTTAACTGGAAAGGTCAAATAAGAATTAAGGAATTTCAGGAAAAGAACTGAAAAGCATGAAAAGATGACATTTTCTAATGCTTGTATGCTACCTACTGAGTGGGTAAGAAACATGCCTCTGACCTGTCCAACTGAGAGACAGGGTGGGTGAGGTAATATGTTTTATTGAACCAACTTTTGTTGATGAGAGAGCCAAGCTTTCAAGCCTACGCAGAGCTCTTCTTCAGGTCTGGGAAACTTGACTCAGTATCCTGGGACTGACATGGCTAAAACAACTGAGAAATTTATCACCTGAAATCAAATATGGCTCCGTCCCTAAACATTGTGATATCCAATGAGAAGGTGCCAACATCAAGTAACTGATCCCTTCCGGGGCTGGACAAATCCATCAATACACATATTAAAGTCTTTAAACCATGATCTGAGGACTTTAATAACTCAGTCATAGGTTAGAGGTTTATTACAGGAGTGGGTGGGTGAGGCTCTGTGGCCTGCATTGTGCAGGAGGTCAGACTAGATGATCATATTGGTCTCTTCTGATCTTAGAGTCTATGAGTAATACAACTTAATGGAAAAATGTCGAAAAGAGATGCCCATCCAAAATGAGTAGTCAGAAATCTCATCATGAGTTGTATAGAACCCGAATGCAGAAACCTCTTGAACTGATGATCCCAAAAGGCCTAGCCATGTCAAGCCACAAGTGATCAGTTGTTTGATTCTCCTCTTCTGAAAGAAAGTGATTTTTTTTAACTAAGTCCAAAATCCCAAATATAAGCAGCCTTAGGAAAGAGCTTTCCTGCAGATCAGCGATACCAAGAAGAAATCTCCATGAACAGAGAAACCCTGGTCAACTGAAGGAAAGGTGAGAAAATCCCAGGCTGTTTAAAGTGTAGAGAGGTTAGGAAATCAATATTTATCAATAACAGATTACATGGGGTATTTCTGTGCTTTGAAGGAAGTCAGAATTTGGTCTTGGATAGAGAAAATATTGCTTTCCTAAAATATTGAACCAGTTGGAATTCAGATTTTTGTTCCATAAATCCAGATATTTGTACAGCTAGGACTTATATCTTGAGGATATGCAGAACTGATAAACTTAACAGTGTCCATAGATATTACTGAGATATCCTGATTTGAAATAATATCAGGGAAGAGTACACTAAGAACAAGAGAGGAAAGATAGAACACTGAAGTAGCCTTAAGATTTTAAAATCTTCCTCCTAAAAACAGTAATTGGACCAGATTATAGGATTTAAATCTAACACATTGACACTAAATTGCTTTGGTGCCTGATTTAGTGGTCTCTTTTCACTTGTATACAGAGCACAGTAGCCATAAGAAGATACGGTGTGCATTTTATATGTTAAGGCTGATTTCACCATCATCTAGCTATTGCTAAAAAGAATTAACACTGAGCTCATCATTGTCTTGCTTTGTACATACTCAGTTTATAAAACTCTATTTATTGTGTTGTCACATCTGTGTGAGTTTCTTGTTTGATGATTATTTTTTGTCCTATTTACCTGCTAAATTTAATCTCTAAAATAAAGCGCTACTGAAACCTTACTAGTAATAGGTGTCATCACTGTTCTGTTATCCACTGTATTTGACTCACTCTTGACTCCTCCTCTCCCTGGAGGATGGGCTGCATATGCACCTTTGTGTGTGAGAGTGCCTGTGTGAGAGAAACACCTCAGATCTCTCTCCACCTCTGATAACAATACACTGTGTGTATGAGAGAGAGGAAAAAGAAACACCCAACTTCTAATGTTACGCCAGTCTTCATAGGTGTATGCTATAATTGTTAGAATACTCTTCTACACTGACTTTGACTGGGTTGGGTATATCTAACTGCAGAAGTTATTCTGTGTGAATAACTCATACATTCAGATTGTCTTCATTTCCATTTTGGGGTGAACTTAAATTGTTACTGGTTTGCCTTTGTTTATCTTCAATACTGGGAACATCGAGCTTTGTATTTTCTTTGCAGTAAATTAACTTTGCCAGAGTTTACACTTGATAGTTGAATGTGCTTATCTCTGACAGTCTTTATAAAGAGACTCTCCTATGCAAATTAATTGAATGACATAACCAACTTGTATCTAACTCAACCTTTCTAACCACTGCTTTAGTTTGACTGATTTCAACTTTCACCTCACACACTACATGAATGAACTGCTTTGTCACCTTTCACCACTTAAAACATTTTCTTGGAAACTTCACACTCAAAACAGAGTTAACCTTATCCACTCTGCATCGTTATTGTAACAATCATATTGCATATAGGTATTGTAATCCCTGCTTCTTCTCCTAGGCTTGTGTATATGAACATTGCATAATCTTGATCTGTAATTGTCACATGACCTTGAACCTTATTTCTTTGAATCTTGTGCTGAGGCCTAGAACGCTACATATTCTTAAAACACAACTAAAAGGAATCACTACTTTGTTTTATTTGCCTTTAAGATGCCACTATTTTTAAGAAATGGACTCTATCTACTTTTACGACTTATTATTTTGATTTCTTGTCTTCAGTTAAGACATCTTTGGTATTAAGTGGAATTACAGTGTTTGTGCCCAAGCAATTTGACTGAATTTACTGTGGTTATATGGTACAGTTTCTTTAAGAATGGTTACTGAATTATGTTAATGATGCTTAACTATTAGCCTACCTCAACTTAATCAGAATAGCCCTTGATGGTTTCAGTGTTCTAAGTAATTGATTGAATCCCATTATTGTTACTACTTGTGGCTTATTGAATTTTATATTCAATTCTTAGAATCTACTTTTTTCAACTTTGTTAATCACATTGTTTTAATATTATCTTATATTCTTGACTTTCATATTTGCTTAGAATGTTTCTTTTTATTATTATTAATACATGGTCATTCAGTTATTTACCTTTCTTTTTACATAATGTAGCCTGTTTGCATACTATTTATCAGCTATTAGCTTTGTTTATCGGTTTTCTTTTGTTATATTAATTATTTCAAAATCAGTTTATTTATTTCAAAATCAAGTTGAGTTGTTAAATTTGGTGGCATCCTGTAATGAAAAAAAACAAAACAAAAAATCTTCTTGGAGAAAGAATTGTGGGAACACCCTGTGGATTAAGGTCATAAATAGTTGTTTTCCCTCTGAACTAGTTGTAAGTGAAACAATTAGTTAATAATGCCATCTGACTGATTGTTTCTCCCACTTATCAGTTTCATAATTTGGTTTTTAATTTTAATTTTAAAATTACCTGATGCTCAACACATTATTCTTAGATTCTAAGGCCAGAAGGGACCATTGTGGTCATCTAGTGTCACTCCTGTA
Organism: Emydura macquarii macquarii; assembly: GCF_026122565.2. Lineage (NCBI taxonomy): Eukaryota > Metazoa > Chordata > Testudines > Chelidae > Emydura > Emydura macquarii. The sequence continues at coordinate 4,769 of NW_027131147.1, forward strand.
TAACACAGGCCACGTAACTTCCCCAAAATAATTCCTAGATCAGAACTTTTAGAAAAACATACAATCTTGTTTTTAAAATTGTCAGTGATGGAGAATCCACCATGAACCTTTATTCATAACTATCAATTTCCCCTTTCTTCCATTTTATATATTATTTTTATAGCTGCCTTCACTTCCCCTCTAAACCTGTAGGTTTTTAATCAGCACAACCTTCTTCCTAGATTGTGGGATTGCGGATTTTGGAGCATCTAGTAAGGTGTTCTTAAATGATTCTAATTATCATTCACATTTTTCCAATTAAATACTTCCTCCAACTTCATTTGGCTCATAATTGTTTTCACCTTTGTGATATTTGCCCTATTGTAGAGTATAAAGTGTGTGTATATATACTTTGCAATACACACCTTTCACCTCCACAATGGAGAGAGAGAGACTGTGGTGGAGAAGGCTAGAAAGGGTTGGGGGGCCAAGTCAGAGGGTGGGTAGGGTGGAATAAACAGCCAATACAGTCATAAGGAGCACGCCTGGAGCACATGCTGCCACAAAAGCAACTAATGACATTAACAGTGCCTGTGCACCATTTGCTGCAAAATTTGTTTCTGTGTCTGCTCTGTGGGCTGGAGAGTTTCTCTGGGCCCGGGGGTTGGTTCCTCTGGACTATTTCTCTTGGCTGAATGACTTAAAGGAGGGTGTGCTGCCTGGCTCCTAGTGTCCCAGGAAGAAGTAGGCATCACCCCTGCACAGAGGACTGGCTAGCTGTGGTTAAAGATTGGTTCCAACTAGGTCCCATCTCCCAACCCCCCTCTGCTCTCCATTGCCTGCTGAGGCTGCTTCTGTGTCATTTAATCTTAACTTTGAACTTCCTGGGTTTAGAACACTTGGTGTCAGGGATTACTGCAACAACCCTGTAATATTTTAACAGAGTTTGTCTGAGATTAGTACATGGGAATGTACATTTCCACTCCCAGCCACAATATGGAAAAAACAACAACACATTGTACACCCAGGGTGGTATGTTACAGGGGTTAAAACAGTGATCTTCATGTAACTGATCTCTGGTTTGGATTTTCAGTAGTTTGTGGTGCCTCTGCCTGAAATCATTTAGAACCATGTAAATATCAGTAGGTGATTTGGTGTCTCAAACAAAGTGGCTCATTTATTGGGAAAAGGGGGAGAAGGAGAAGAAACTGAATTGATATGAGGTTAAACCATATATGGCTATGCCATGAACATGAGTGTCAACCTTTGTCACCCCTCTGCTGACCAGTAGCAGATTCCAGAGATTCCTGGTTTGGCTTCCCATTGAAGGAAAACCAGTGATGTGGAGTCTGGGTATTTTCTTAGGTTTAACATCTTTATTTACACTACATACACCAGTCACTGAACAGAGATCACAACTTGCTCCCAGGAAACCTCCCTCTGGCAGCAATCTCAGCCTCCCACAAACTGACAAGAGGAGACAGGAAACCTGCTTGCTGTTTGTAAGACTTCCCCCCAAAGCAATGGCATCACATAACCAGTAGCATCATTTCTTCAGAGACTGGGCATTTGCTCACACACAAAGGAAAAAACATAGCACATTGTGTATACAGCGCCACCTGGTGACTCCCAGCATAACAATCCAAGAATGAAATAAATAACCTGTATTTTAAACAAGCTGTATCATAAACCCAGAATGGATCCTCATGCCCAACTCCCTGAAATGCTGCAGGTAGGTGACAACAGCACTCAGGTAGGGGTGGGGAAGGCTGAGAATATGTCAACAATATGGGCATGACAATGCCATAGCTACAGAACTGTAGCGGCTTAGAGTAGACGCTTCCCACAGTGAGAAAAGGGGTTTTTCTGTCTATGTAGTTAATCCACTTCCCTGAAGGACAGTAGCTAGGTCAATAGAAGCGTTCTACTGTCAACATTGTTGCATCAATAACAGGGGTTAGGTTGGCTGAACCACAGCACTCAGGGTTGTGAATTTTCCACACTCTGGAGCCAAATTGTTATGTTGACCTAACATTTAAGTTTATACCTGGCCTCAATTGCGCTGACATTGAAGGTGTGGATGACAGTTAGGAAATCGTCTCTGCAAACAGTAACTAATTAATTTACACACACTCACACCCCGCCTGTGTGAAAAGTAAAATATAAAATTAGAGATCAGATAACCACTAATGATTTACATCCTGGGATCATAACTTGGTTTTTATGAAAGATCAATTGAAGTCAGTATTTCTGTTCTAAAGTGCTCCATGACACAGTGAAATGGCCATCTCTGGCTGGGCAATAACTTGATATGGGATCCTACAGCCCAGAGGTGGAAGAAAGGGACAACTTTACCTTTTAATTCAGCAGTGAGAGAGGAGATCAGAGCCTCATTCTCCACATTGTAAAATCTCACCTCTCCCTTTGTAGTTCAGACAAACTCTGATTTTCCTGGGTGTATTTGCAGACACTGAGAGTATCTCATGGCAGTTGAGAGCCCAAATCCCCGAATAAGGTTTAAGGAGGGATCCCTCCCTTCCTCGAACAGAACCTCTGGTGACTCCAATAGCCCAGAATCCCTCCGGCCCCACTTCCATCTCCCAGTAATGTCTGCCCGAGGTGAAGCCCTTAGATCCTAGGGCAGAAAAAGAAAAATCAAATCTCTCAGGATTGTTGGGCAGATCCTGCCATGTGTCTCCATATCTCATACTTTTCTGATCCTCAGACAGGACGAGTCGGGGATGGGCTGTGGCTGGATCCAGAGTCACATCCACTGAGGTGAAAGAGAAAAACAGTTTTTACAATCAGAGTTGGGCAAAGGTGTGGTCATTTTCCAGCAACAGGAAATGCCCCAGTTTGAGAGCTGATCCCTGAATTTCCCTCACTCAGAGTTCACCAAGGCTTACATGGGAAACACGAGAGTGGGATCCAGTAAACAAAACTGGGGACTGTCAATTTCTGATCTAGGATTAAACTGAGTTCTGGCAATGCAGATATTAACCCTATCCTTGCTGCTTTTTGAACAAAGAAATGTCTGTTTAAATACAGGAGGTGATATACCAAACTTTTCTCAGCCATCCCCTCTTTTGACAAGTTGAATTGGATTACCCACTTTCTACCCTCTGGCATTGGTATCAGTGATACAAAACACCAATCCTGATCTAGACTTTTCGACTTTTAAGCAGTGGTACAGGAAAGTGGGACTGCAGCTAACAAAGCAGAGATATTATCTTCCTTCCTATTCAAATCTTTACACCACATTCATCACTGGTATCTGAACACCTGGGGATCCACTGAGACCCACTATCCCACTTCCAGCTGCCTGCTGGAGAGACAGGACTCTCTCATATGTAGGGAGACTTCCTGCCCTAATCCAGATGTAGTCAAGAGGCTTCAGGGCCTGCTTAGAGGCTTTTCCTGGCGAAGGGGAAGTCAGGCTCTTTGATGAGCTTCCCTGTGGGGAGTCTGCTCTGAACTTTCTCAACTCACAAACCTTGCCTTACCTTAAGACTCCCGGAGTGGGAGATGGAGACAGCTCAGTGGGGCGCTAAGTGCAGGGACTAATTGGAGAGAAGAAGCCTGAGCTCTGCCCTTCCCGAGGAAGAGTCAGGGTGGGGGCATGGCCTTCAGCTCTTGAGCAAACACAAGGGAGTTGCATGTCCCTTCCACTACTGGAAAGCAGCGTAGGCACAGGGAGAGCTGGGCTGGCTCAGTTACACCAACCCTGCTACCAAATGGTCAGGCCTTAAGGAATCTAGGGACCAAATGAATACAGTGACACATTCTCACAGGGGCATGGCAGCATCCCCATTCTTTACCTTCTCGGAACTCAGTCGGCATGGCCACATTCCCTCCAGGAGGACACCGTCCTTCATTCTCCCTTCAGATTCCATCTCTGCTTTCTGAGACATCAGATCTGGAAGGCTGACCATGAAATTTACTGTCATCATTCACTGCCTTTTCATTCAGGGACTGTAGCGAGGGGGCGTGGCTTCCCTCCGCGACTGACAGGGAGGGACTGCCACTCAACCCCGAGGGGTGGAGCCAGAAGCCACGCCCACCACTCCAGATACAGAGGGGCAAAGTGGGAACAGGAACAGGAAGTACAAGGGGCAGGCCCTACAGCGCATGGGGGAGCCAGCCGCCGGAGGAGAAGGACGTCTCCAGCATGCTGCTGGAGGAAGAACCCGGCAAAGACTCTGGCTGCTTCGAGGACTCACCCGACCAGCCTGAGCAGCTGGACAGCCTGACAGCGAGGGCTTGCTTGGTGCTGCTGGCGATGTACCCGAGGAATTGGGTGGTGACTGTGGCCACAGGTACCCGGGCACAGCGGTGGAGAGTAGCCCAGAGGGAGTGAACCTTGGTCCAGCTGTGCTCAAGCCCAAGCACATGTCAGTGAGTTTCGTCTGGAGCCCTGCTGACCCAGTGGCGGAGCACTCTGCTGCTGTTAGGGCCCTGGGCTGGGATGCGGTGGCATCAGGAGGGCCTGTGTCACCTCACCTTGCCACCCCAACCTATGGTGGTAGCCTTAACCCACCCTGTGAAGCCTTGTGGGTGCTCAATCGTTTTGCCTGTAAACTGTAGATTGCTCACCTGCCCACGCCCTGCCCTAAGGATGAGCTACAGACTGCTGATGTGCCCTGCCCTGCCTGAAGGTGAGAGAGGCCATAGACTATGGAGAGCTAATCCCCTGACTAAAGCTTGCCCACAGAAGTGTGGCCACAAGAGGGCATGGCCTCCCTCCGTGACTGACACCCCCTCTTCTAAAGGGACACAAAAAGTTACCAGGAGAGGGATGGGGAGAAGGGACCTTTCAAACTACTGTCCAAAGATTAAACAGGGACATAAGAGTTAGTGAGGAGACAAACCCACCTTATACTGAAGGGCTTCACATCTGCCTAGGAGGGAAATAGACAGAAAACAACATTCAGATTTTGCTCTGCAGGACAGTTCTTCCTGATGATCAGGAGATATTTCACCATCTGAGCTGCAGAACATATTCACCAGCTTTATTTATTTGCTTTAATTATTTTCAGGCTGTTCTCTCAGCCTGTCCCCCAGCCCTCAGGTCAGACTCTTAACCCCGCTGACTCTGTCCCTGCACTGGCAACACGTGCCCTTTGCCTACAACCTGTGAATTTCCATCTCACAAGGCAATCTCATCCTCCCATCGGTCCTTCGTTTTCTTAGTCCCTACCCAGCCTATGGGAGACAGCTTCCCACTATCTCTGGCCTGTCCTGCTCCCCCAGTCTCCACATCTGGATTCCTGCTCCCCATCCCAGAATGTTGATGATCATACATCACGTACTCCAGCTGGAGAGGGAACACAGGCCCTGCCACAGGGAAGCACAGCAGCCTGTCCCTTCTATTGCCTGCAATGGGGACCCAGCGGAGAAAGGCTGTGACCCGAGGGAGGGGGCTAGCACCTCAGGCCAAGAGTCATGGAACCACTCCAGTAAGGCATCTGTCTGTGTGCGGACTGTGAAAACATCTGCTAGTGAGGAATCATAGAATCACAGAATGAAAGAGTTGGAAGGGACCTCAGGAGGTCATCTAGTCCAACCCCCTGCTCAAAGTAGGACTAAACTCAGTTAAATAATCCCAGCGAGGGTTTTGTCAAGCCGCAGCTTAAAAACCTCTAAAAATGGAGATTCCACCACCTCCCTGGGTAACCCATTCCAGTGCTTCACCACCCTCCTACTGAAAAACTTTTTCCTGATGTCCAACCTAGACCTCCCCCTGCAACTTGAGACCGTTGCTCCTTGTTCTGTCATCTGCCACCACTGAGAACAGCCTAGCTCCATCCTCCCTGGAACCCCCTTTCAGTGTAGTTAAAAGCTGCTATCAAATCCCCCCTCATTCTTCTCTTCTGTAGACTGAACAAGCCTAGTTCCCTCAGCCTCTCCTCATACGTCTTGTGCTCCAGCCCTAATCATTTTGGTTGCCCTCCGCTGGACTCTCTCCAACTTCTCCACATCCTTTTTGTCGTGGGGGGCCCAAAACTGGACACAGTACTCCAAATGCGGCCTCACCAATGCCGAATAGAGGGGAATAATCACTTCCCGCGATCTGCTGGCAATGCTCCGACTAATGCAGCCCAATATGCTATTAGCCTTCTTGGCAACCAGGGCACACTGCTGACTCATATCCAGCTTTTTATCCACTGTTACCCCCAGGTCCTTTCTGCAGAACTGCTGCCTAGCTAGTCGGTCCCCAGTCTGTAGCTGTGCATGGGATTCTTCCTTCCTAAGTGCAGGATTCTGCACTTGTCCTTGTTGAACCTCATCAGATTTCTTTGGCCCAATCCTCCAGTTTGTTTAGGTCCTTCTGTATCCTATCCCTATCTTCCAGGGTATCTACCACTCCCCACATCTTAGTGTCATCTGCAAACTTGCTGAGGGTGCAATCTACTCCATTTTCCAGATCATTAATAAAGATGTTGAACAAAACCGGCCCCAGGACCGACCCCTGGGGCACTCCACTTGTGACCGGCTGCCAGCTAGACATGGAGCCATTGATCACTACTCGTTGAGCCCTATGTTCTAGTCAGTTCTCTACCCATTTTATAGTCCATTCATCAACCCAATCTCAACTCTTGTGGAAATTCCTCCTCATTCCACTGCCTCATGTCAACCAATAGAATTATAGCATGCAAATCAACAGGAAAAGCAGGGTGATGATTGTTTGAATTACCTCTGATGTTATAATGACTACAGCTATTGATGTGGTCCTGATTAGAATCACAATAATGACATATCACCTATTAATAACTAAACTTATTTACAAACCTAATTTCTTGAAACTGTAGTCTAAGCATGAGTTCTCAGAGAGATTTAACACTGTTCGAGGTTGAATAACTGCTTTATTCTGCTATCAGTATCATTCAAGTAAAAAAAGTGTGACAAGGATTGATTTTTTTAAACAAAGTAATTAAAATATTTATTTTGAAAAAGTGAGACTGCATTTTCTTCGAAATGACCAATACAATTACATTCATACCTGAAGAATAGATTCTTAATCTAAATTGGCAGCTAAATAAATAAAAACTGTGAGAAAGAAGCTAGATTTGGTCCAATGTAAGTGCAAATCTTAACTCAGCCATATCTAAGTTAACACACAAGACCCTCTTAAAATATTGCCAAATGAATCCTAAACTGGGAGAACTATCCCCAGGGGCATATAGGACATGAGCTGTCCTAAATCTGTGTCTTGCCCGACTACTGTACCCAAATTTGCACCCTACTTCTTCAGCCCCAGATGCCCCCCATAAATTGTGTTGCTTGGGATCTCTCTTTACATTTGATGCCAGTTGGTTTAAGAGCATTAGCTCAGTTTAAGTGGTTTGTGCTGTTTGAGCCCTTTTGACTGACAAGGCTCAGGTTGCCTTGGGGATGTTCAGTTGTGTACAGAACCCCTGTAGGGAATTGTCTTCCTTTTTAATCTCTCTTCCACCCATTGGATGCTGAACTGGCTGCTGAAATGTCTAGCAGTAAATGTTGGCTTCTATCCATGAATCTGAGCAGAGACTACTCGATGGGGCTGTTAGGCTAACTGACTACCATCAACAGTTGGAAGGGTCACATGACATACCTGCTTCTGCTCCCTTGAATCACAAAAGGAGACCTTTCTTTTCAGAAGACAGGGGTTTCAGCATCTTTGTGGACACAAGTTGCAGCCTCTTTCTGTTCTTCAAACACTTGTCCTCCTTTTTCTGCGAGTGACACGAATGGTTGGGTTTTTAACTCCATTGCACTGGCCTGAAGCATTTTCCCTTCCTGCTGCCACCTCCACTCCTAGGTCCCCAAAACAACAAGCGCCATAACAACTTTTCAACACCTGCCTTTCTGTTATAAAAAGTTTCCACCCCACAAAATCCCCCCAGCTGCCTACCCTGGAATAGTGGGTGATTTGAGCTAGTAAACAGGTGACCGCAAACGCGAGCTTGAGAGGGAGAAAGGAGATTCACGTGCTAACAAAGCAGAAGCACTAATCTTGGGTTGGGTAAGCTTGTTTACCTGTTTGGTTTTTGTCTTTACTTGTTTTCTCTCTTTCAGCATAGTTAATCTAAAGTTACAGGCTCAGTTGGCATTCTGTGTTTGGGGACTGCTTGGGCAATTGTTCCCTGCATCATCCTTCATAAGCCTCGATCAGCTTTGTGATCACCCTCCCCGTGTGATTAATGTGGGGGTAGGACTGACTTAGAAGAGAAAGACTTATAAGACAGAGGTAAGCGACCAAGGGGAGCTATTGAACAGGGGACAAGGAACAGAGAAGTTAGAGAGAGAATTTGTGGGAGGGAAACATAATATAATCTCTATAGTTAGGAAATGTCGCACTGCCTGTGCCAACACTATTTTTGTATCTTTCACCTTCACCTGTATTCACCAGACAGAGATCCTGAGCAGGGATGCCTCCACACAGATCCTGGTGTGGATTTGCAGACTGTGTCCTGCATTTCACTCTCAGAAAGCCAGGCTGGAAAGGCCATCTGGTGTGAAAGGTGTCTGCTGGTGGAATTTCCTCAGAAAGCAGGAGAGTGACAGGACAAGGTGGCTAGACTGAGGAGCACCCATGCACATGAGGAATTAATGGGAAAGTATTCATATGGAGATCTCCAAGGCTGAGAAATCTATCCACCTAGAGAGGACTGTTGTCACACCACCAGAGGAGGAGGAAATGTCTCTGTCTTAGGGAGGACACTGGCTGCTGGTTACATCTGCTCCCAACCAACCAACCATCATGATGAAGAACTGGTATATTGCCACGGCAATAAAAGATGAGGGCTCATCCCCAAAGGTGGAGGAGGAGAAGCTCTGTACCTCCAAGGCCGGGAGGATCGTGGTGACCACTCCTGGAGGAAATGTAGGGTAGTGGTGATTGGTGACTCCCTTCTGACGGGGATGGAGGCAGCCATCTGTTGGCCTGACATGGCATTCTGGGAGGTATGCCTCCTGCCAGAGACCCATACCCAAGACACTATGAAAGGATTGTTGAGGATCATCTGGCCCTTCAACTACTACCCCATGCAACTCATTCATGCGGGCATTAATGGTACTGCAAGGTATGACCCTGGGAAGATCAAAAGTGACTACAGGGCTCTGTGAGCAAGGGTGAAGGAGCTTGGGATGCACATGGTGTTCTCTTTGATCCTTCCAGCCAAGGACAGGGGCCCAAGCAGAAATAAATGTATCCTGGAGGTGAATGCCTGCCTGCGAGGATGGTGTCGCCAGGAGGGCTTCAGCTTCCTTGACCATGGGATGCTGTTCTGGGAAGAAGAACTGATAAGCAGAAATGGGGTCCAGGTAACGAGGCAGGGGAAGAGCATATTTGGATACAGACTGGTTAACCTAGTAAGGAGGGCTTTAAATTAGGATCAATGGGGCAGGAGACAAAAGCCCACAGCTGAGTCAAAAACATGGTCACCTGGGAGAAGTGTTAGAATCAGGGGGGAGCATGGACTATTATAGCAGAGACAAGGAGAGACAAGAGGGCATAGAGGGGAAATCCCATCAGTATCTTAGATGACTGTATGCTAATAGAAGAAGTATGGAGAATAGACAGGAAGAACTAGAAATACTAGTGAATAAACACAACTATGACATAGTTGGCATCACAGATATTTGGTGGGATAATACACATGACTGGAATATTGGTATAGAAGGCTATATCTTGCGCAGGAGGGATAGGCTGGGGAAAAAAGGGAGGAGATGTTACCTTGTGTATCAAAGATGTATACACTTGGACTGAAATTGAGATGGAAATAAGAGGCAGACCGTTGAAAGTCTCTGGGTAAGGCTAAAAGGAGTGATGTCATGGTATGGGTCTACTTTAGACCACCTAACCAAGAAGAAGAGGTGGACAAGTCATTTTGAAACATATGACAAAATCATCCAAAGCACAGGACTTGGTGGTGATGGGGGATGTAGCAAGGTGCTGTGGCCTTCCTCGGAGCCTGGGCCTGAGGACAAACTGCAACCACCCTGCTGGTCAGATCAAGACCTTGCAAAAACCCCGCTGAGCAGAACACCCCGGGAGAAAAGAGGCAAAGTCAGGATAGGAAAGGACAGTATAAAAGGCAAGTTATCAGCAAGTTAAAGAAGTATGGGTTGGATGAATGGACTATAAAATGGATAGAGAACTGGCTAGAGCATAGGGCTCAATGTGTAGTGATCAATGGCTCCAAGTCTAGGCTGGCAGCCGGTCACAAGTGGAGGTCCCAGGGGTCGGTCCTGGGGCTGTTTTATTCAACATCTTCATTAATGATCTGAAAATGGGTAGAATGCACCCTCAGCAAGTTTGGCAGATGACACTAAGATGTGGGGAGTGGTAGATACCCTGGAATGTAGGGATAGGATACAGAAGGACCTAAACAAACTGAGGATTGGGCCAAAAGAAATCTGATGAGGTTCAACAAGGACAAGTGCAGAATCCTGCACTTAGAAGGAAGAATCCCATGGCCAGCTACAGACTGGGGACAGATGAGCTGGGCAGCAGTTCTGCAGAAAAGGACCTGGGGGTAACAGTGGATAAAAAGCTGGATATGAGTCAGCAGTGTGCCCTGGTTGCCAAGAAGGCTAATAGCATATTGGGCTGCATTAGTCGGAGCATTGCCAGCAGATCGCGGGAAGTGATTATTCCCCTCTATTCGGCATTGGTGTGGCCACATTTGGAGTATTGTGTCCAGTTTTGGGCCCCCCACTAAAGGAAGGATGTTGACAACAATAATTATTAGGGAGCTGGAGCACATGACTTATGAGGAGAGGCTGAAGGAACTAGGCTTGTTCAGTCTACAGAAGAGAAGAATGAGGGGGGATTTGATAGCAGCCTTTAACTACCTGAAAGGGGTTCCAGGGAGGATGGAGCTAGGCTGTTCTCAGTGGTGGCAGTTGACAGAACAAGGAGCAACGGTCTCAAGTTGCAGTGGGGGAGGTCTAGATTAGACATTAGGAAAAAGTTTTTCACTAGGAGGGTGGTGAAGCACTGGAATGGGGTATCTATGGATGTGGTGGACAAAACCCTCACTGGGATTATTTAGCTGAAGTTAATCCTGCTTTGAGCAGGGGTTGGACTAGATGACCTCCTGAAGTCCCTTCAAACTCTATGATTCGATGAAAGGGAAGCTGCTGCTGGAGACAGAGGTGTCTTCCCTGAGGCTGCGGTCTGGACCTGACCCAGGCCCTGCGGCTGTGAGGAGCAACCGCCCCATAGACCTGAATCTCCAAGGCCTGCCTGGGCCGCCAGGCCCAAGTGACTGGATAGGGCCACTGGGCCCGAGTGACTGGATAGGGCCTGCTGCGCCCTGGTAGCTGGGAAGAGCTACCTGAGGCCATTGAATGGGAGCAACCCCTGAGACCGGCCCTGACCTGTAGGAGCTGCCCGACGCTGGGGGCCCACTGGAGTTGACTAAGCCCGGTATACCAGAGGACTGCTGGGACCTGTAACCTAAAGGAACTGCCCTCTGCTGATAACCCTGAGGAGTTTCTGGACCTGCTGCCAGTCGACAGTAAGGGACTTGTGGGGCTCCCACTTGCTGTTTACCGTAGGGACCTGGAGGAAGACCCCTGGCTGCAGGTACCTTGGTACTGGGTAGGAGGAATTAGCCCAGGGATAGCCGAATATAGTTTGGCTGAGGCTGTTGCTGAACCAGTCAGCGTGTTACGGCTGCATCCCTGCTGACTCAGTGGCAAACCACTTTGACACTGATAGGGCCCTGGGCTGGGACGCAGTGGAGTCGGGTGGGCCTGCATCTCCCTCCCTCCTTCCTTCCCTAACCACCCCGGGAGTGCTTGGCTCTTTTGAACCCGCCTGCCAGAGAATACCAAGCTTACCAGCCCTGCCTGCCTGAAGGCTGGGGAAACAGACTGCTTGCCACCCCTGCCTTCCTGAAGGCCGGGGAGGCTACCAGCTGCTTTGGCCTGGCCTGTCCCACCCCACTTGAGGGCAGCGGGGGCTATAAACTCACCAACCACTAGCTTTTTCCCACCATAGACTAAGGTGCTGTGACCTTCCTCGGAGCCTGGGCCTGAGGAACAGCTGCAAACCCCTGCTGGGTCAGGCCACATGCCTGCAGGGGACTTCAACTACCCAGACAGCTATTGGGGAAAATAATACCTCCAGGCACAGATTATCCAACACTTCTTGGAATGCATTAGAGACAAATTTTTATTTCAGAACATGGAGAAAACTAGTAGGGGAGGGACTGTGCTAGATTTGATTTTGACAAATTGTGAGGAACTGTCTGAGAAGTGGACAACAGCTTGGATGAAATGATAAAGTTTATGATTCTAAGGAATGGTAGGAGGGAAGAGAGCAAAATAAAGAGAATAGATTTCAAGAAGGCAGACTTTACCAAACTCAGGAAGTTAGTAGGTAAAATCCCATGAGAAGCAAGTCTAAAGGAAAAGACAGTTCAGGAAAGCTGGCAGTTTTTCAAAGAGATATTATTAAGGGCACAAGAGCAGGAAAGATGGGAAGCATGGCAAGAGACCACTCTGGTTTACCCAGGTGATATTCAATGAGCTTAAACTAAAAAAAAAGAATCTTACAAAAAGTGGAAAATAGGTCAAATTACAAAGGATGAATATAAACAAACAGAAGCATGTAGGCTCAAAATTAGAAAGGCCAAGGCGCAAAACAAGATTAAACTAGCTAGTGGCATAAAGGGTAGCAAGAAAACATTCTAAATACATTAGAAGCAAGAAGAAGACCAAGTACAGTGTAGGCCTGTTACTCAATGGAAGGGAGGGGGAGAGAGACAATAACAGAATGTGTGGAAATGATATGAGAGCTAAATGACTTTTTTTTGTTTCAGTTTTCATCAAAAATTTTAGTAGCAATTGGATGTCTAACACCATGAATGCCAATGAAAATGAGGTAGGATCTGAGGCTAAAACAGGGACAGAACAAGTTAAAAATTACTGAGACAAGTTAGATGTCTTCAGATTATTGGGGTCTGATGAAATACATTCTAGAGTACTCAAGGAGCTGACTGAGGAGATATTTGAGCCATTAGCAATTATCTTTGAAAAATCTTGGAAGACAGGAGAGATTCCAGAGGACTGGAAGAGGGCTAATATAGTGCCAATCTATAGAAAGAGGAATGAGGACAACCCGGGGAATTACAGACCAGTCAGCTTAAATTCAGTACCCAGAAAGATAATGCAGCAAATATTTAAGCAATTAATTTGCAAACACCTAGAAGAAAATACGGTGATAAGTAATAGACAGCATCGATTTATCAAGAACAAATTGTGTCAAACCAACTTAATAGCTTTCTTTGACAAGGTAACAAGCCTTATGATGGGGGGAAGCAGTAGACATCATATATTGTGATTTTAGTAAGGCTTTTGATACTATCTTGCATGACCTTCCCATAAACAAAACCTGGAAATACAACACAGAGCTAATATAAGGTGGGTGCTTATTTGGTTGGAAAACTATTTCCAAGAGTAGCTATCAGTAGTTCACAGTCAAGCTGGATGGGCATATCAAGTGGGGTTCCGCAGGGATGGTCCTGGGTCCGGTTCTGTTCAAAATCATCATAAATTGTTTACATAATGGCACAGAGAGTACACTTATAAAGTTGTCCGGTGATACCAAGCTGGGAGGTGTTGCAAGGGCATTGGAGGATAGGAGTGAATTTCGAAGTGATTTAGACAAACTGGAGAAATGATCTGAAGTAAATAGCATGAAATTCAATAAGGACAAATGCAAAGTACTCCACTTAATAAGGAACAATCATTTGCTCACATACAAAATGGAAAATGACTGCCTAGGAAGGAGTACTGCAGAAAGGGATCTGGGGGTTATAGTGGATAACTAGCTAAATATAGAATCAAAGAATCATAGAGTTGGAAGGGACCTCAGGAGGTCATCTAGTCCAACCTCCTGCTCAAAGCAGGATTAACCTCAGCTAAATAATCCCAGCGAGGGTTTTGTCAAGCCGCAGCTTAAAACCTCTAAAGATGGAGATTCCACCACCTCCCTAGGTAACCCATTCCAGTGCTTCACCACCCTCCTAGTGAAAAACATTTTCCTAATGTCCAACCTAGATCTCCCCCACTGCAATTTGAGATCGTTGCTCCTTGTTCTGTCATCTGCCACCACTGAGAACAGCCTAGCTCCATCCTCCCTGGAACCCCTTTCAGGTAGTTAAAGGCTGCTATCAAGTCTCCCCTCATTCTTCTCTTCTGCAGACTAAACAAGCGTAGTTCCTTCAGCCTCTCCTCATAAGTCTTGTGCTCCAGCCCCTAATCATTTTTGTTGTCCTCTGCTGGACTCTCTCCAACTTCTCCACATCCTTTAGTGGGGGCCCAAAACTGGACACAGTCATTGCAAATGCGGCCTCACCAATGCCGAATAGAGGGGGAATAATCACTTCCCGCGATCTGCTGGCAATGCTCCTACTAATGCAGCCCAATATGTTATTAGCCTTCTTGGCAACCAGGGCACACTGCTGACTCATATCCAGCTTTTTATCCACTGTTACCCCCAGGTCCTTTTCTGCAGAACTGCTGCTCCAGCTCTATCTGTCCTCAGTCTGTAGCTGTGCATGGGATTCTTCTGTCCTAAGTGCAGGACTCTGCACTTGTCCTTGTTGAACCTCACTAGATTTCTTTTGGCCCAATCCTCCAGTTTGTTTTGGTCACTCTGTATCCTATCCCTACTTTCCAGGGTATCTACCACTCCCTCATCTTAGTGTCATCTGCAAATCTGCTGAGGGGTGAATCTACCTGCATTTTCCAGATCATTAATGAAGATGTTGAACAAAACCGGCCCCCAGGACTGTACACCTGTGGGCACTCCACCAGGACCGGCTGCCAGCTGCATGGTAGCCATTGTGGGAATACTCACTTCGTTGAGCCCTATGCTCTATCCATTTTATAGTCCATTCATCCAAATCCATACTTCTCTTTTAACTTGCTGACAAGAATACTATAAGTCAACAGTAGCAGTGTTGCAAAAAAGCAAACATCATTCTGGGATGTATTAACAGAAGTGTTATAAGCAAGACATTAGAATTATTCCACTCTTTCATGCTAGTCCGGCCTGAGCTGGAGTATTGTGTCCAGCCCTGGGGTGCCACATTTCAAGAAAGATGTGGACAAATTGGAAAAGGTCCAGAGGAGAGCAACAAAAAATGATTAAAGGTCTAGAAAATATGACTGAGGAATGATTGAAAAAATTGGGTTTGTTTAGTCTGGAGAGGAGAAGACTGAAGGGGACTTGACAACAATTTAAGCACATAAAAGGTTATTATAAGGGGGAAAAATTGTGCTTATTAATTTCTGAGGACCAGCAAGAAGCACTGAGCTTAAGTTATGGCAAGGGAGGTTTAGGCTGGACATTAGGAAAACTTTCTAACTCTCAGGATAGTTAAGCACTTGAAAACTTTGACTGGGAAGTTTGTGGAACTGTATAATTGGAGATTTTAAAGAATAGGTTAGACAAACACACAAGAATGGTCTAGTTATTATGAACCCTGCCTTGAGTGTAGAGACTATACTAGATTACCTTTTGAGGTCCTTCTAGTCCTATACTTCTATGATTCTACACACCTCAGGATGTTGGCTGCTTATGGCAGGGAAAATCTACACAAATCACAACCTCCTTTCCACAGCTTTCCAAAAAATTATTATGCTACAATCTGTAATGACAACGTTCTGGGTGGATCAGTCTTTGGAAGCCCACCATGAGACATCTTGGAGTTAATTTCTTTAGGTGCTGAGCACCAGCGAATCCACTATTGACACTGAGACAGGGAAACCCAGACTAGAAGAGAGTGGCATAGTGGCTAACAAATCAGACATTTCCTGGGCTCATTGTAACCCACAAACTCACCGGTGGGAAAAGGTGACTGACAGGCTGCCTGCTGGATAGAAAAGAACTCTGGTCATATGTAGGAGACCTTCCTTCCTAACCCAGATGGTTTCACTAAACTTCAAGGCCTGCTTATAGGTTCTTCCTATATTGATGGGTAAGTCAGTGTCCTGCTGTCTGATCACCTCCCTTTGGGGACTCTGTTCTCAACATTTTCTGCTCAGGAACAGTACTTTTCATTAGGACACTATGACTGGGAGGTGTTCACTGCTGGGGCTTCTCTGAGAGCAGGATCCTGAACTTCAACCCCACAGGAGAAAGAATCAGAAGTAGGAATATGGCCTTCAGCTCTTTTGAAGAGGCAGGTGAATAACATTTTCCCACCATGAATGGTGACCTACAGGTGGCACAGGGAAAGCTAGACTGGCTCAGTTACACAGACAACGCAACTAGATGGTCAGGCCTTAACGAATCTAGGGACTAAACTGAATACTATACTATAATGATATATTCTCAAGGGAGCAATGTCCCCTTTCTTACCTTCACACCTCTGTAACTCATTCTGTGTGGCCACATTCCCTCCAGGAGAGACGCTGTCCTTTCTTCTCCCTCCAGACTCCACTGATGGGCTCAGAGAAATTGAAACTTCAAATCTAAACACAATATTTACTGTCATCACTTGCTTGCCATCTTTTCATGTACCCCAAAAATCACCAAAGGGAAGGAAAGGACCTTTGAACTAGTGGCTCAGTGATTATATGGGGACATAAGAATTAGCAGCGGAGACCACTCCAAGTGACATGAGCCATTTCTAGAATGATCTCTTATTTCCTTTCCTTTCTGTTCATTCTCCACATTCCGCAGTAGATTGAAATGAGTGGTAAAAAGTTAAACATTCCCA
>NW_027131148.1:0-21704 GCF_026122565.2 Emydura macquarii macquarii
GCTGCTCTCGAGCTGGGCTGGTTGCTAAGGGGCCTGGCTCGGCTAGAAAGGCAACGAGAGGGATCCTGTCCCCCAGCTCAGAGCCCCTGTGGTCCCATTGCCCGGCACCCAGCGTGGACGGAGGAATGATGGGAGTGGGAAAGGACTCATGTTTCTGTCTGTCTGTCTGGGCGGCTGGTCCAGAGCGCTGGGGATTGCAGTTCAGCCTGTGCTGGGAGCTGGTCCCCGGAGGGGGTTTATAGCCCTGCAGTGGGAGGGGTCGGGGGAGGAAGAAGGCAGAGGGTGAATTTGGAAATGGGACCGGATGTCACAGTTCAGTCCCATACTGACGCAGCACAGAGATGCAATCTGCCCCCTGCTTCTGCACAGCTTCCTGCTGCCCCTGAGCTCCCTGGAGGATGGGGGGGAGTGTCACTGCTGCAGAGACCCAGCCTGGCTCTGGGGACAGGGCGCTGGGGCAGGCGCTGGGGCAGACGGACGGCCCAGAGGGCACATGGGGCGGGGTTCCTGCAGACAGGGTGTGAGGGAGGTCACAGCAACGGTTTAACTCCCTGCCAGTGACACCCCATCACCACCCATCCCTCTGCCTGAGCAGCCAGCCAGCTGTGAGCAACCTACACCCCGAGCCCTGCCCTGAGCCCCCGGCCCCGAGTGCTCCTGCAGCAGGAATCGGTCTGACGCCGTGTGCTGTAAATTGGGGTCTCTCCCCGTTCACTTGACTTCGCTGACGACGGCAGGTGGGGGTGGGCGGGTGACCCAAACCGTGCAGTAATGGCACCAGGCAGCCCCTGGGTGCCAACGGGCCGTGAGCCAGGGCTGCTGTTACAGACCGTGCTGGGAAGAGGCCTGTGGACTCAGGGTCTGTTACCCAGGGACTCGCACACCAGGCTCAATGGCGCTGAGCCAAAGTCCTGCCAGGGGCTGGGGCACGCGGGGAGCTGGGTTTTCACAGCGTCACAGCAGGTAAAGCCAGAAGGACCATGGTGATCATCTAGTCTGACCCCTGCGTCACGTGGGGCAGAGACCCACCCAGGGAGATCTGTAGCACGCCCAGAGCTTCTGGATTCACTAGAGCAGAGCTGTAGAATGAAGCAGCCCCACTGCTACTGACCTGCCACCAATTCTTCTGCCACTGCTAACGTCTCCGGCAATGGTTTTAGATTTTCTTCCAGATCAATGATGAAGACATGGGCTGTCATTGGGCTGAGAACTGATGGGAAGCCCCCCTGTAGAAACACCCTGCGGGAGACTGATTCCCCTTGACAATTACTCGTTTTACTTGATTGTACCTGGTATGTCACAGTTGATCCCCCAATATTTTTGGCCCCTGTGTGAGCTTTAAACCCAGCACAAGACAAAACCACAGGTGGAGAAGGAGCCAGTCCCTGGCCCAACGAAGGAGCGCTTCTGGCCAGCCGCTCATGGGGTTAACCCCTGCAAACATTCACAGTCCCAGATGGAACCCCAGGAGCTGCCGTCTTACAGGGTTCAGGCTGTACACTACAAACTCATTTACATTCGTCCGACAATTTGTCAAAGAGATTGATACGCACCTGCTCTGTCACTCTCAGTGCGGTCTCTGCACACACTCAGCCCACATGCACCATTTTAGATAAAACAAACAAGTCAATTATTGCCGACAGCAAGATTTCAAGTGATTGTAAATCAGAATAATATTCAATCAAGGATTAGATTATAATTAACTAACAGAATAAATCAGATACTAAATTAAACTTAATATTTCAGTGGCTTTTCAGTCCTGGATGTTAGCTTCCCAGGCAGGTTGGCTGAGGGGACTCGTTCTGTGCCCCTTGCTGCCCAGCCAGGCTTTGAGCTGGTTGTGAGCCGTGGGCAGGTGGCTGGAAGGGCCGACCCGTTACATTTAGGACTCCCTGCCCAGCGGACTGAGCTGGGACCAGCCGCTCCCTGAGATTGCCCAGGCTCAGCGCTGTGTGTGACCTCTGGCCGAGCTCTTGGGGCGACGTGGTCGCGTCCCAGGTGAATCCACACAATCACTGGGTCCCCTCTGGGGCTGGCGTTGGAGGGCGCAGCTCGAAATGCCTCTTGCAGGGTCTGAGCGTCCCCTCCTGTGGGCAGTGGGCACGCTGCAGTGATCTGCCCTCAATTTATTAGGCAGTAATCAATAAAAATAAATTAAAGATGAGAGAGGTAAAAACACCCAACGCAACCCCCTGGCCCACAGACCCCACACAGCGTCTCTGGGCTGTCAGGGACGTTCACAGCCTGTGTCTTGTAGCCTATAGGACCAGCCTGCTTCCTTGCACAGATCTACCTTTCCTTATAGATTTAAGTGTTGTTGTTTTATTGTAATACAGTCCTAGATTCAGACTGAAGTGTTATAGCTGCAATGCAAGTACCTCAGAGGCCACACCCTGTGTGAAAACGAAGGCAGTTAGCATACATACGTTCGGAACCTGTGGCCCAGCTAAGTAACGATGAGTTAAAGGATAAGAAACAGATGGTTATAGTCTTTACCCTAGATATGTCAGGAGATATCAAGATGGGGAAGGCTGTCTCAGGTTACGCCCTTAGTAAATTTCACAGATACACCACAGAGCTCAAAAAAGGGCCAGAAATAACAGAGGTGAGATAAGCGAACCCTTTGGAACCATCTGGAAAGAACGTGGATCTGTCATTAATAGTCACACACCTGCCAGCCTATAGAATAAGTGCACCCTGATAATTTGGGGGTGAAGAAGCCAATCTTGGACGTCGAAGGACCCATATTGGTCAGGGTATAAAAAGGGGCAAATCGTGTTACTTGGGCTTGATCACCAGCTCCTGCTGCTGTTAGCTAGTGTTTGTGAAAATCTTTTGTTCTTCGTTTATATGGACTGTTCTTTGTATTCTTAGTCTTAGCCTTGTAGCTCTTAGCCCTCGAGCACTGCCCGGTTCTGCACCCCTCCACTCGAGAGCTGAGGAACCGCACATCTCTCTCAGCTAGGTCAGCAGGGAAGGGGGTGAGTGTATTAATGCAAAGCGTCCCGTAGATCTATATCTATATCACAGGAGTCTCTGAAATCAGACTGTAATCCTACCCATAATCCATTTGATTATTCATTTTCTTTTAATCCGTCATTTGTCCGTCATTGCATGTTATCTGAATAAAATCTCTTAGAATTGTACAGTTTCAGCTGTCAGTGTGAGCGTTCCTGTCGTGCACCCCGGGGGTCCCTGTAAAAACTCTTCTGGAGCCTGATTCCAGGACTAGAACCTCGTTATCTTCTAATCAGAGTACACTGGCGGGCCTATAACCCCATTCAAATGACTAAACGACCCGAAATCAAGGAACAGACTGGCGAGCCAGGCAGGAGACTCTGGGAGTGTGTGACAGGAATTCTTTTACGAATTCTAGGTGTTTCCAGGCACTTGGGAGACTCCCCTGAAGTAAATTGAGCTAGGGAGCAAACGAGAGAGCAAAAAGGCTGTGGGTGTATGAGTCTGGGAGGCTGTCTTAAACACCGGAACCTTGATTTCCTGTGACTGTTTCTTGGGAGTGGTCCCAGAAGTGTTTCCTGTTCTTCACTGCACTGTAGCATCTGTTTATGAGTAGCAATTAATCTTGCAAGAGAAAGTTGTACTGTTTAAAGTGATACGCACGTGTAAGGGGCTTTGGAGTGTAGAAGGAGTATTGATATTGAGGTCCCAGAAGTATAAGTAATTGCAGCAGCACCGGGGCCCAGTGACCCACACTTTGAGATGGCGGGGAGTTGATTTTCATTTTGTTTAAGCCGCCAGAAAGACCACAGTGTTTTCAGTCCCTATAACTCTCCCGGGCTGTGCCCACCTTACCCCGGCTGTTTGGTAGGTCCCAACTGGGTAAGGCCTCTCGATCAGCTAAGAGCACATTAGTCATCGAGGGAAGAGAAGGGAACTCGCCCCCACCCTTCTGTTGGTTTTTATGGGACTTGTCTGAAGTAATTCAAGTAAATTGTTGACACCGGGCAGGGGTGTTATTTCTGTTTTTGTTATCAAAAGGAACCCTTCAGATTTAGAGCTGAGGATTTTAAAGTTTAGAATAGAGTGGTTATTACTATAGTGTTGGAAATTAGGCTAGCACTAATTAGGCCATGCACTTCATAAAGACCCTGGGGGCGGACGAGAGGCCAAAGGGCAGGACTGAGAATTGGTTGTGGCAGCCAACTACCATAAACCTGAGGAAGTGCCTCTGACTGGGAAGGATGGAAATATGAAAAGAGGCATCCTTCAGGCCGAGGCCGGCTTACCAGTCTCCTGGATCCAGTGCGGGAATGATGGAGGCTAGGGAAACCATATGGAACCTGAGACGTCTGATGAACTTGATGGTGAAGATCTAATATGGGCCTCAGGCCCCCCTTTGCCTTGGGGATGAGGAAATACCTGGAGTAGAAACCCCTCCCTATTTCCTGAGGAGGGACTGCTTCTACGGCCCCCAGGAGGAGGAGGGAATTCACCTCCTGCAAAAGGAGTTGCTCGTGATAGGAGTCCCTGAAGAGGGATGGGGTGGGGCAGAATCTGGGGGGAAAGCCGTAAACTGAAGGGCGTATCCCTTGAGAACTACGTCGAGGACCCAGCAGTCTGACGTAATATTCTGCCACTCTGTGTAGTAGGGTCTGAGCCTTTCCGCAATCGGAAATTGTGGATCCAAGAGAGACGTATCAGTGCCACCCTAGAGCGCACCATCAAAATTGTCTCTTAGTGTTGGGTCCTTTAGAGGGCCCTGCTGGGAGGCTGCGGATGATCCTGAGCAGTCGCGGCGCCCGAAGCCCCTGTTTCTGTCACGGCCCCTCCGGGGCTGAGAGGGCCTGGGCGATGGCTTAGGGGCGGTTGGGCCTGGCATTGGGGCTGTGGCCGAGACTGATACCTCGAGGCCTGGGGGTTGTAGAGACCCAACAACTGGAGTGTAGCTCTGGAGTCTTTTAGGGCGTGCAGCTTATCGTCCGTCTTGTCAGAGAAAAGGCCTGCCCCATCAAAGGGCAGGTCTGGATGGATTGCTGCACCTCCTGGGACAGCCCAGAAGACAGCAGCCACGAACACTGCCGCATGGCTATCTCAGAGGCCATGGCTTTGCTAGTGGTGTCTGCAGTGTCGCTGGCAGTCTGCAAAGCCACGCCTGCTACTGTGGCACCCTCCTCCAGGACCATGGCAAAGTCCGCCGCCTGGTCCTGGGGCAACCCCTCTGCAAACCTCCTCATCGAGTTCCAGAGGTTCAAGTTGTAATGACCTAGGAGCGCCTGATGGTTCGCTATCCTCAGCTGTAAGGCCCCGGTGGAATAGACTTTGTGGCCAAACAAGTCGAGTTTTTTATTATCTTTGTTCTTACACGTGGTGCCCTGGCCACCTTGACTGTCTTGTTGGTTGGCCACATCAACCACCAGGGTCCCGGAGGCTGGGTGAGTGTACAGGAATTCAAACCCCTCAGATGGTACATAGTATTTCTTAGCGCCCTTCAAGGTGGGGGCAACCGAGGCAGGGGTTTGCCACAGAGCCTTGGCCAGTTTGAGGACTCTCTCATGCACCGGCAGGGCCACTCTGGATGGTCCTGCCATTCCAGCTACTCCAAAGAGGGGGTCCTCCTCCTCGGAAAGCTCCTTAAGCTCGATATTCAGGTTGCTGGCCACCCTCTTAATGAGCTCTTGGTAGGCCCAGAAGTCAGCGAGGGGCGCCCTATGGTCCCTGGCGGCCGCCTCATCAGAGAAAGAGGAGGAGGATTGTGGAGGGGGCCCCGTGGAGGGTCCCACCCCAGGGTCCGATTCCTCCTCGGAGGAGGAATGGCCCTTAGCTGGTTGGCTAGCTGGTTGGCAAGGTGGGGGCTGCGCTACTGAAGATGGGACACACACAGTGCCCTGTCCCATCTGCGCCCCCATGGGCCCCAGTATGGCCACTAACACGGCCCTTGCGGTCATCCCGGTGCCGGCATCGGTGCTGGTTGCGGTGTGTTGAGATGGGACTTGCCCTTGTGGGACCTGGAGCCGCTAGAGCGGTGCCGATGGTGCCTGTGGCTCCTGCTCATCTTCGATGGGGACCTGCCCCATGACGACCCTGACGAAGAGGAGGAGCGTCTGTGCCGTTGCGAACGGTGCCAACGGCCAGATGTGCGGCTCGACAAGCTGGAGGTAGATGACCTCCGTCTCGGTGCTGAGGACTTCCGGCGCCACTTCCCTTTCAAGTACCAGGACTACACATCCCATAGAGACCCCAGCCTATAGAATAAGTGCACCCTGAAAATTTGGGGGCGAAGAAACCAAGCTTGGATGTCGAAGGACCCATGTTGGTCAGGGTATAAAAAGGGGCAAATCGTGTTACTTGGGCGTGATCATCAGCTCCTGCTGCTTTTAGCTAGTGTTTGTGAAAATCTTTTGTTCTTCGTTTATACGGAGTGTTCTTTGTATTCTTAGTCTTAGCCTTGTAGCTCTTTCGAGCACTGCCTGGCTCTCCACCCCTCCACTCGAGAGCTAAGGAACCGCACATCTCTCTCAGCCAGGTCAGCAAGGGAGGGGGTGAGTGTATTAATCCAAAGCATACCGTAGATCTATATCACAGGCGTCTCTGGTATCAGACTGTAATCCTACCCATAATCCATTTGATTATTCATTTTCTTTTAATCCATCATTTGTCCGTCATTTTATGTTATCTCAATAAATGCATATAGAATTATACAGATTCAACTGTCAGTGTGTGTGTTCCTCTTGTGCACCCCGGGGGTCCCTGTAAAAACTCTTCTGGAGCCTGATTCCAGGACTAGAACCTTGTTATCTTCTCATCAGAGCAGACTGGCGGGCCTATGACCCCATTCAAATGACTAAACGCCCCGAAATCAGAGAAGAGATTGGTGAGCCAGGCAGGAGGCTCCGGGAGTGTGTGACAGGAATGCTTTTAGAAATTCTAGGCATTTCCAGGCACTTGGGAGACTCCCCTGAAGTAAATTGAGCTAGACAGCAAACGAGAGAGCAAAAGGGCTGTGGATGTATGAGTCTGGGAGGCTGCCTTAAACACCGGAACCTTGATTTCCTGTGACTGTTTCTTGGGAGTGGTCCCAGAAGTGTTTCCTGTTCTTCACTGCACTGTAGCATCTGTTTATGAGCAGCAATTAATCTTGCAAGAGAAAGTTGTACTGTTTAAAGTGATACGCACGTGTAAGGGGCTTTGGAGTGTAGAAGGAGTATTGATTTTCGTTTTGTTTAAGCCACCAGAAAGACCGCATATTTTCAGTCCCTATAACTCTCCCGGGCTGTGCCCACCTTACCCCGGCTGTTTGGTAGGTCCCGACTGGGTAAGGCCTCTCGATCAGCTAAGAGCACATTAGCCATCGAGGGAAGAGAAGAGAACTCACCCCTACTCTTCTGTTGGTTTTTATGGGAGTTGTCTGAAGTAAATTGTTGACACTGGGCAGGGGTGTTATTTCTGTTTTTGTTATCAAAGGGAACCCTTCAGATTTAGAGCTGGGGATTTTAAATTTTAGAATAGAGTGGTTATTACTATAGTGTTGGAAATTAGGCTAGCCAGTAGAGCTTTATAAAGTTTAAGGTTTTCATCTAATTTTAAGTTTTAGTGTTTAAGTTTTTTATTTTGGATTTTGAGTAAGTTTATTTAGTGTTAAGATGTGTGAAGCAAGAGCCGTAGAGTCTGTGGGCGTTGCCCACTGTACGGCTTTGGAAAACTTTGCCAGAAAATACATTAAGGAACACATAAGAGGCTTAGGACATCCAAGAGACAGTGAAATTCTCTCTGAACATAGCAATCCAGGAGGTTTGTGTGTCAGGTTTCTGATCTGGAAGTAGAGCACAAGAAAAGAGAGGCTAAAGAGGTGGAAGGAATTGCTGTGGAGTGTTTGCTGATGGCGTGTAGCACACTTGGGTGGACATTGAATAAGGAAAAAGAGTTACTCAGAAGAGCCCAGCAAACTTTAGAGGAGAAAGAGAAGATTATTCGGAAGATAGTAAATCGGCTAAGTGAGGTTTCAGAGACCAATTGGTGATTGTTAAAAAAAGACAGGAGTTGGAGAAAAAGTTAGAGCGAAGTCAGTATCAGGTGCAGGAAGCAGATGAGAAAACTCGATGTGGGCAGGAACGGGCAGCTGCCAGCGTAGAATCGCTGGAGGGCTATAAATCAGACACGGTCAGTTGTTAGTTCCCATCAGTGAGTTGGAAAGGCTTTGCCAGGGTTAGAGAGAAGATGAATCAGCTCCCAGCATGGCCGGAGTACAGCAGGGCTGCAGAGATACCAGCTGCAGGTTCCTTGAGGGCGAGAGCACGCACAAAGGTGCGGACAATGACACAAATTGTGAGAGAGAGAGGGGACGAGCTGGAGGACGACGGACCATCAGTTCCTGTCCCCACTGGTACGGTAGAACGGACGGAGGTAGACCAACTTGCAACACCAATTACTAGAAGTGGGGCGAGAGAGTTAGTTCAGTCTGACATGGTATCTTTAGAAGCAAAGTCGGAGGTTAAGTCTAAGGAGTCGCTAGAAGAGGAAGCTGGCAGTAAAGCAGTTGTGAGCAGTCTGTCAGCAGAAAAGGGAAGTCCTAGAGTGGCACCGCAGAACGAGGAGGAGGAGGACTTCACCTTAGAGGAGGTGACGGGTGATGTTCAGGACCAGACGAGCGGAGCTAAAGGGAAGGTAATATCTCTTCTGTTAGCATCTGCCCTCGCTAGAGAAGAGGGAGTGCCTCTGGAGTCTGTGATTGTGCAGGGATTGGAAGACGTAGTTTCACAAGTGGCACAAGCAGCTAGTGCCTGTGATATAGCAATCTCTAGATTACAACAGGGAGCAACACAACAGCCCAGGGATGCTGTCCCTGCGCCCCCACCTAATGTTACATTGGCACCATAGAGCTCAAGAGATCTAGCCCCTTCGGGTGGTCACTTGGTGTCATTTGAACAATCATCACGAGCACTACAAGTTCCCTTGAATTTCGTGGACCGAGATCACTCCCTTGGTATATGCTGGTATCACCCGGTGTACTTGTAGAGCACCCACTACACCTCTTCAGGAACTAAGGGGGGTCCTGTACCAGTGTGGAGACGCCTTAAGCGGGGGGACGTAGACATTTTATGGAAAGCTACCCTGACCGTCCAAACCTAGAATTGCGTTCAGAGGAAAGTTCTGATGAAAGAAATACTAATCAGGAGAGGAGAAGAACCCCATCTCCTGATTTGGGGGAGTCAAACCCCAGAAATCATCAATTCAGATTCAGTCCCTGTGGCACTGGTTACAGATATTAAGACCCTTTATTTGGTGGCTAAAGAAGTAGCAATGATGGAGGATTCTTCTGTTGCAATACATGCACAACGTGTACAAGAAATGGCAAAGTGTTTGGCTTACCAGGGAAGATTGGGTTATAATCCTACGGCTCACGGTAGAGTAAACGTTAGGGAGTATCTTACCCCCTGAGTATAGGGTGGGTGAGAAACCTTTTAAAGAAACAGTAGCTCTATTGGAATGAAATCAACCCGCCGGGCAAGCTGGAGTGGCCGTCCTGTCAAATTTAAAGCAAAGATTAATGAGTCTCCACATCAATTTCATTTGCGGTTATGTGCAGTTTGGCCCAGTCACATGAGAGAGGACATAGATGGGCCACAATAGGTTAGTTTCTTGATTAATAATTCTCTTCCCCATTTGCAGGAAAAGGTTAACATGCTTGTCAATGATGACACTTCCTTGAAGGATGCATTGGCCTTACTGGATGCAGGGATCCAGATCACCATCTCCCTGCTGAAATGAGGACTTGGTCGGGACGATGCTTAAAGCAGCGCAGCAGTGTCTGGAAGCTCAACTCCAGGATATCTGGGAACTTCGGAACGCCTAACTGAGCTGATGTTGGAAGGCCAAGGTCTGATAACTTGGATGGGCCCGTGACCTCCGTTGACTCAATTTCTTCTCTCCCATGAACAGCTTCCCCTCCTACAGGGTTGGCTTCACTCAAAGAGATGGACGGAGAGCCCGTGGACTACTTGTCTGCAGAATACTCAGCATGATGCCATCAGGCCCCGAGTGAAGTCCTAGCCCCTTTAGGCAGGGATGCAAGTGGGAGACCCACCGTATCTGCAGTGGTAGGTGACCACCACATGAATTTTATCATAGATACTGGGGCTGCGATTAGCATTATCCACGTCAAAGACCCTAAATCCTCTCCTCTGTCTTCAGGGCGTACAAAGTGTCCATCTCCTGCTCAACTGGATGAAAGGGGGGAGGCGAGAAAGCTTTTTCTACCCTTGATACCCTTCTTTCAAGGGGTACCATTTTTTGTAGACGGCTCTAATTACTATCATGAAAGGAAACCTTATACTGGGTTTGGAATCTATGCGGTTCCACTGGAAGAAGAAGGAGAACCTTGGGAGAAAGCATATTCATGCACCCCACATTCGGCCCTATTTGCTAAATTAGCAGCAGGAGCTTGTGTATTGCAGTACTGCATGCAGTTTTCTATCACCACTGCAAATCAAAATATTTGTCTGTGTTCAGCATGGGTATGCTTGGTGTAGCCGGGAGGTGTGGCCTCCCTCTGAGGGGGTTTGAGCCCAGAAGGACACCACCTGACCGGAAGCAAGTGGGAGGGGTCAGGCCTTTAGAACCCAGGACACCACCTGACCGGAAGCAGGTGGGCTGGGTCAGGCCTTTAAAACCCAGGCTCCCAGCACTTTGGCTATTAGATCCCTACGAGATCTCTCACATTTAGCTGGTGTTAGCCATGGAAGCGACTCCTGCCATCCCTGTAGCATGGGCCTGAGAACAGGTGTCACCAGCGGTTACTGGGAGCTGTGAGGCTATTTCCTTGAGAACATATTCTGGGTGGAGTAGCACTGTTCTCTTCCCATTTCTTTTTATGACTAACCCCCGATTGATGTTACCTTGGGTGGGGGCATCACCATCACCGAAGCTGTATGGACAGCTCCACACGAACCAGTGAAATATCAAATCCCAGTATCTGTCCAAGCCACGGGAATGCGCGTAATCCTGACACAAGCTATGCTAAATTTTTGTGACGAGGTATCCTTTGCACAAGACAGACCATGCTCGTCTTTTGTGGCACAATATGTCCGCACATTGACTGTGGAACAATCAACTCTGATGGTTAGTTCTTGTGCTGGGCTATGCAGTTTGACACCAACTCCAGGTATGAACCCTCTTATATTGATGTATATTTCCACAGACATATTGCCTTCTTTCAATTCAGGACCCACATGGGCAGTTAAACAAACACATCGTGATGCCTCTGCGGCCTCTTGGGGGCTGGTGCAGTTATGTACTACACTATCAGGGACCTGTTACATACATCCCACACTCTGTTTGTCCTCGAGGGGTGTATCCCGTGCTGCAGGAACAGACTGAATATGTGACACTATTCCTTTCTCCTCCCGCCATATCAAATAATGGTAGTCCCCTTCTTGGAAGACATACATAGAGACGGCTCCCAGACTCTCAGGTGGCAAAGACATCAATTTCCTTATCTTTAATAACTCTATACCTGATGGTGCCCTAGTGTGGCAGGATATCTGCTCCTTTTCATATATCACCACAGTTTTACATACCACAAATAACTTTATACAAAACATGAGCCGATAGATGTCCACGAATCCTGTAAATAATTACAAACAGAGAGGTAAGTATCTCTTAATATATACATATATCAAGCCCCTTTCCAACCTTTCATTTGGGTTGAGTGGAACCATTTCTGAACTCTACCCCTCTTTCCTAGCAGCTCTACCTTGTAAACCGTGGGGCCTGCTTTATTGACAATTGAATATGATCCTATCCACCTCTGGGTGAGGTTGTTCCCCTTGTTTGAGAAGAAACGGACCATAACCTTTTGCTTCACTTCCCACTCCATGTCCTTGAGAGATTCTCCCAACCTTTGATCCTTTGGCTTCATATTTTGCCTTAATTGCTGGACCACTCTCTTTTGAACATCCACCATATGATCTAATAACTTCTCCACAAACTCATTCATCTTCCGAGTGGGCTGAAATTCATCGGGGGATAGTTCTCCTAAGCACCATACCTTGGGTGTTCTCATTCCCCTGCCAGTGAAAGCTTCATGGAGTGTTAAACCATGCGTCACCTTAGGGCCATGAGTATCAATGGGGCGTCTTGTCCCAGGCCTTTCCTGAAGCTTGCACCACCTTTCTGAGTGCAGTTTGTATAGTTCTATTAGGTCTTTCAACTGAACCCGCAGCCTACGGATGTCCGGCTACGTGAAAACGCTGTTAAATCGACAGTGCTTGACAAGATGTTTCATGATCTTCCCTGTAAAATGAGATCCTTGGTCAGAATCGATCTGAGGCAGGCTGAATCTAGAAAATGCCTGTTCTAGCAATGCTTTTGTAGTGGCTGCTGCTGTGCAGTTCCTTACTGGGTAGGCCTCTATCCATTTGGTAAAACTGTCCACTACAACAAGAGCCTCCTGATTCCCATTTCTGGTACGCGGCAATGGCCCAATAAAATCTATCTGCACACGTTCCCACGGACCCGCTGTTTTCTGGGGCAGTATTGGGCCTTTTGTAGTTCTAGGACTGGGATTTTCCTCAGCACATTGAGACAGTTCTTGATGTAGTGATCCACGTCTGTAGACATAGATGGCCGTCACCCTACATTCTTCAATCGACTCACTGTTTTTTTCCAGTCCAAAGTGGCCTTGTCCATGTGCCAAAGATATCAATTCTCTTCTCAGGCATTGGGGCAGTACAAGGACAGACAGTTATTGAGACTCCTCTTTAATAGCAAGAGTTAACCCCTCCTTGCTGCGGAATACGTCGTATTCTCTATGCCCTTGTTTCTTCAATAAAGCCTGCCCCTCCGCATCCATGTCTTGCAGCCTCACCAAATCCTGATGTTCTTCAATATTTAATTATTGTGACAGTTTTACCACACATATCTGCACATAGAATCATAGAATCATAGAATTATAGAATCATAGAATGATAGAGTTGGAAGGGACCTCAGGAGGTATCTAGTCCAACCCCCTGCTCAGAGCAGGAGTTACCTCAGCTAAATAATCCCAGCGAGGGATCTAATAGCCAAAGTGCTGGGAGCAGTGGGAGCTGGTTTGGGGGCAAGGAATGCATTGGACGCCAGAAGTCTGGCAACCAAATTTTCCAACATGGGTGGAGACGTATCTAAACTCACGCACCCACTAACCTCCTCGTTAAGTGGGATAGCCAGGCTGGAATATAAAACCACCCAAATGCTCCCTCTCTGGTTAAAATATCAAAGCCAGAACGAAGAAACAATTATAAGAGGGGTAGGAAAACTCCAGAATGAAATAGCCTGGACGTTGGCCTGTGTACAATCCCAATCATGGTTACTCTCTACAGCTGGAAGGTTTGTAAGAGATGTCATGAGAGGCAATATTCCAGTCGAACTATTTGATTTGGTACAGGATAGAATGACAGATTTTGAACTGAAACATAAAGCAGATTCTGGTGATAAAGAACGCCACTGTACAATCAATATACCCTGTGGTTCCCCTTGGGATTAATGCCTCTAAATCCCTGCTATGGCCGTTAGATATCCCTAAGTGGGTGGGCGAGGATGGGGTGGAAATGGATATCAAAGAGTGTGCATGGGAGCAAGGAGTTGGGTACACATGCAGTAATTGTGTATATCAAGGGGAATAGATACGTTTAAGAAGTGAACAGGGAAAGTGCCTTTACTTGCTGAAATCAGAAAAGGAAAAACACTCCACTGTGGTGGGAATGGACCACATGTGCTTATGTGTACGGAGCCGATGTCCAAAGCTGGTTATAAATAAGTTCTGTGTCATGGCACATAATGAAAGTGAAAATCAATGGTTTTGCGATGTTTATAGTTTAGTAGGCTGTGATATCTTTTACCGTGCCAGTGAACCAGCCTTAGAGGATATGAGCATACAGCCTCAGGTCTGAAGGGAAATAACACCGGTCACCTGGGAGTGAATGTTAACCCTATTAGAAGCCTGATGGGACATCCAGACTTGAATTAAAAAAATAGAAGAACTAGAGCAACTGGGTCAGTCGTGTTGTTAACGGTCCATCGTAATAATGACCAAATTCACACAGTAATGCACCAAGTGAAGAAAGATTCAAAATACGCCCACTGATGGGAGAATTTATTCTCTAGCCCTTTACTCTCTAAGAAAGCATGGCATATCTTGGTACATCCTTCTCTGTAATTTTAATGTTAGTCAAATCTTGATAGGCTGGGTCAGACAGGATGGTAGTGACATTCTCAAAGGTAGGAATAGGGGAAATCGCTTGATTTCCAATTAACGTAGGTTGCTTTGGGGTAAAACGAAAATTTGGCTCTGTGACCTGACACTCTGAGGGACCATAGTGGTACCTTCTTTGATTGGTTACCATGCAAAACTGGCAATTTCCAGCATAGGACACCCTCTCCATTAGAGTTCTTCACTTCGTCAGCCTCACCAGGCATGACGAGGACAATTTGTTTTGTAACTCTCCCCGTAAGCCACACATGACAGTATCTGTCTCGAATACATCACACCTACAGAGGTACTAAGGCCCATTTTTAGAGCAATAGGCCATCTGTGAAGTTTTTCAAGTCTGAGTTGGAGTGTGATAGACCACCAAGGGAGGCACATTGACACGTTCTCTGTAGATGTCATCTTCCAGGTGACCGATGGACTGGACAGCTGCCAATTGCTTGTACACATCCCTGTTTGGGTCAAACACCGGTAAAGAAATAGTGAATGAGACATGCAAGGACCGTGCCACTGTACAATTTTTTTTTTTTAAAGAACTGTCCCACTTGGGGTGAGGTGTCACAGAGCCCATTTGTCTCATTGTTCCCAATGACAAATGCTGGCATAGATCCAAACACGTGGATCGCTCCCTTTCAGGCCTTCGAAAACACTTAGGGCAATGCCAACTTAGTAACTGTTCATCTTTGATTGGGTCTGGAACCTTCCCCCATTTTAGAGCTTGCAATGTATCTGTGATGGTATTTATAACAGAGTCTCCATACGCCGAGCAAAGCATTTCCTTTCCTAAGCATTGGTCCTTTTGCTGATCATTGTTAAAGTGACCAGTTGGTTAATTTTAAGTTGGGTTTCATTAAAGGTACAAAGTACATTCAGACAAGGGAAAGGAATGAGTCCATAGAAGCATTTTTCACTGGTTTGGTATCCATTTCTAAGGGAAGCTTGCCGTGTTTCATGGTCTCGGGTAATTTGTTGTATCTTTTCCAACATTTTAATCCCAAATTCCTGATTTTGGCTCAGTGGTACCCTTACAGCGATGACAAGGGTGTAGTAAATTAGGAATACCAGTGTCCATTTCATGGTGCTTGGCTACTGGGCTTCAGCGGCAACAATTCTGAATGTTGCTCACCTAGCTCCTGAGGAGGAAGCTGCTCCTGAGACCTGGACGATCGATACAGCTTTCACTGATTAGCGGGTAAATTTTGTCTTTATTATGCTTGCCTCCTGTTACCCTAATTTTATACATTGCTGTACTGAGTTTATCGATGACTCAGAAGGGTCCGCTCCATTGGTTACACAGTCCATGCTCTGGTGCTTTCTACGTTAACAGCATTACTTGGTCGCCAACCTCCCAAGTATTCTCTCTCTTTTTTTGTCAAAGTAGGCCTTTGCCTTTCGTCTGGATTTTCCCAATTTAACAGCTACCTGCATGTGGACCTGATTCAAATGGTGTTGCAGATTTTGCAGGTCTATATCCATTTTTATTCTCTCCAGTTGAGTGCCACTGGTGTGCAGGATCAAATCTTCTGGTAATCGCATATTTCGGCTGTCATCACCTCAAAGGTTGTTTTATCAGTAGACACAACAGGTGTTGCCTTCAGTGCCACTAGAATTAGAGGCATGAGGGTGTCCCAGTTATGCCTATTGGCATCAACCAGTTTCCTCAACATTATCTTTATAGTCCAATTGGTTTCTTGCACCATCCCAGATGACTGGGGTCTATATGGGATGTGTAGTCTCTCCGGGATTCCAAAGCAGTCCTTAAAGAACTGTCTGGTAAAGTGTGGTCCCTGATCTGATTCCACCTTTGCAGGGATCCGCCATCGAGAGAAGACATGTTCTACCAGGACCCTGGCTGTGGCTTTTGCAGTATCAGCTTTTAGAGGAAATGCCTCTACCCATCTTGAAAAAGAATCGACGAAGACAACGGATATTGATTGCCTCTCTGGGTCCTTGGCAAAGGACCCATGAAGTCAATCTGCAAAGCATCCATGGGCCTTCATATTCCTGGGATTTTAATGGCACATCTCTTTTGGCTGGAGTTGTCACAGTATTGTTGCACATCCATCCTCAGAATCGGCCACCGTCCCACAGATGTAAGATGCTGGACAGTTCTGTCCAGTGCCTGATGTCCTCCTGTTGGAGTGTCATGAACCATATACATCATTTCCCTCTGTAGGTGCGTTGGAACTACCCACACAGGGAAATGGCCTCCTGTATACATCAGAACTCTGTCTACTACCTGCAAATTCTGTCCGTATCTTCTGTATAAGGGATCTGTGAGTGACCATTCTTCTTCTGCTCTGGAAAGCTCTTGGGTTACTCTCACTATGTCCTTATCTGATTTCTGCATCTCTCTTAAGCCAGGTATGTTAGTCTTTAAAACCTTAGTTGTGGTAATTGGGCCAGAGATAGTACTGGGACACTCTTGGTCTTTTTCACTCCAGGATTTCCCTGATCGGGCTCCTTCTCGGGCCAATTTGTCGGCCTTCCCATTTTCCATAGCATTGGGTTCTAATTCACAGTGGGCCCTGTGGCAGACGGCCAGCTTCCCTCTAGTGGGTTTCACGCTTTTCTTCTCGTAGTGGGCCAGGAAGTTACCCGTCACCCTGTCTTCCCTGGGGAGGGGGGGAGGGACCTGGGCCCACCCGCTCCTCTGGGTCCCAGCCCAGGGGCCCTGTGAGTAGCAGCTGTGAGCTGCTGGCACTGTATTTGCAGCTGCAGTCTTTTTCTCCTGGGCTACTTTTCCCCCCTCAGTCCTTCTGGCCTCTCAGGCCCTGTTTTCCTTGTTGCCCCAAACTGGGCTTCCTGACCCAAGCCCCTGTGCCTGGGGAAGGGTTTCAGTCTGGCCAGGGGTAGGCTCCCCCCTCTCCTGAGCTCAGCACCTCTCTTGGGGCTCCTCCATCCTTCCACACTTCCACTACTCTCCAGTCTGCTCCGCATAGCACAGCACAGCATACCTACTTCCTCCAGCTTGCGCCGTTTCTCTGGAGCAGTGGGCTTTTAACAAGCAGCTGGCTGGGCCTTAATTGGCCTCAGCTGCTCCTGATTGTCCTCTCTTGACTCTGGCTAGGCTGCAGGGAATAAAGGCATGATCAATCTGGGATCCCCAGAATAACTCCCTTCGCATACTCTCCTGATGCCCTCTGTCCTTGCTATATCAAAGCCCTTATCTTTTTCTCTCTAATTGGCCTTCCTGGAGTGGTGAGTTTTGCTGCTAATCATTGGATGTATTTTAAGAGTGTTGCATACTTAATAGGTGACCCGTCCGAAGATGTGAAGCCATTAGTTTCCCAACATGGTAGAAGCTCTGTAAGAGAACTGCATACCCATCTGTAGAAGTGTCCTTGTAGGGGGAAGTGCCGGGGAGTTTCCCTCTGAGTCAATTGCAGAGGGAGGCCACACCTCCTGGCGCCCACGGTTTGGGGAGTCCGAATCAAGGGCCGCCTCTGGTCATCAGTAGGGCGCGCCTGGTTCAGGTTGCCCCTTTTGTTTGGGAAAGTCTCTCGCCCCGCGGGCATGTTATCAGTCTAGGGTCCGGCCTGCTGTCAGGGACGGGCCCGCAGTGGGAAATAGACTCAAGCTCTCAGACCAGGCGAGGAAGCAGTCTCTGGCCTCGCCCTCGGGAGGACTAGTAAGCAAACCCAGGTAGGCTTGAGCCCTTGGTAGGGCAAGCCGCAGTCTAAGGCCTGGACTTTGGCAGGGCAGGGCAGAGGACCCACAGCCTCTAGTCTTTAGCAGGGAAGTCAGTAGTCCATGGACTGCTGGTCTGGGAGGGCAGGCAGAAGCGGATGCACACACTCGAACCCTTATCAGGGCGAGCAGCAGTCTGTGGCCCGTCCCTTAGGCAGGGCAGGACAGGGCAGTAAGGGACAGGTTCCGGCACTAGCTGGCATCCACCCCATGTCAGGGTGTGGAAAGGGTGGGGAGAGGGACGCAGGCCCACCCATCTCCACTGCGTCCCAGCCCAGCACCCTGTCAGTGACAGGGTGTCCCATCACTGGGTCGGCGGGGTCCAGCCGAAACGCGCCGACTCACTGCAAGTCGCAGCTCAGCCACACCACAGTCAGTTTCTCTGGGTTCCTTCCTCCCGCCCTATGTTTAAAGTACCTGGGTTTTGTCGTCTGCCTCTGGGTTGCTGGGTTTGATGGCGTGCGGAAGTCCCATGAATCCTTCTCCATCAATCGGTGGCAGCTCCAGGAACTGCGCAGGGTCCTTGGCAGAGGGCAGTTCCTCCAGGTCCTCCAGCCCCCAGGCAGTGGGCAGCGCCAGCAGGTTCTCGGGGCCCTCGGCAGCAGGAAGCTCGGGTACGCCTTCCTCCAGGTCCCAGGCATCATGCAGCTCCTCCGGATTGGCAGGGCCCCATGCCGTGGGTAGGTCTGGCAGCTTCCCCTCTGTGTGGGCCTCTGGTGCGGTCCTAGGCTCGAGCCCTAAGGGAGAGGCGTCCTTCTCCCTTGTCCGCCGGTGCCTGACTGAGCAAGCAGGCCTGGGTTTTAAAGGCCTGACCCCGCCCACCTGCTTCCGGTCAGGTGGTGTCCTTCTGGGCTCAAACCCCCTCAGAGGGAGGCCACACCTCCCGGCTACACCAAGCATACCCATGCTGAAAACAGACAGATATTTTGATTTGCAGTGGTGATGGAAAACTGCACGCGGTACTGCAATACACAAGCTCCTGCTACTAATTTAGCAAATAGGGCTGAAAGTGGGATGCATGAATATGCTTTCTCCCAAGGTTCTCCTTCTTCTTCCAGTGGAACCGCATAGATTCCAAACCTAGTATAAGGTTTCCCTTCATGATAGTAATTAGAGCCATCTACAAAAAATGGCACCCCTTGAAAGAACCTGCATATTGTATCAAGGGTAGGAAAAGCTTTCTCGCCTCCCCCCTTTCATCCAGTTGAGCAGGAGATGGACACTGATAGTGTCTTTGTACGCCCTGAAGACAGAGGAGAGGATTTAGGGTCTTTGACGTGGATAATGCTAATCGCTGCCCCAGTATCTATAATAAAATTCATATGGTGGTCTCCTACCACTGCAGATACGGTGGGTCTCCCGCTTGTATCCCTGCCTAAAGGGGCTAGGACTTCACTCGGGGCCTGATGGCATCATGCTGAGTATTCTGCAGACAAGTAGTCCACGGGCTCTCTGTCCATCTCTTTGAGGGCAGCCAACCCTGTAGGAGGGGAAGCTATTCATGGGAGAGAAGAAATTGAGTCAACGGGCCCATCCAAGTTATCGGGCCTTGGCCTTCCAACATCAGCTCAGTTAGGCATTCCAAAGTTCCCAGATATCCCGGCGATGAGTTTCCAGAGTCTGCTGCGCTGCTTTAAGCATCGTCCCGACCAAGTCCTCATTTCAGCGGGGAGCTGGTGATCTGTATCCCTGCATCCAGTAAGGCCAATGCATCCTTCAGGGAAGTGTCATCATTGACAAGCATGTTAACCTTTTCCTGCAAATGGGGAAGAGAATTATTAATCAAGAAACTAACCTATTGTGGCCCATCTATGTCCTCTCTCATGTGACTGGGCCAAACTGCACTTAACCGCAAATGAAACTGATGTGGAGACTCATTAACCTTTGCTTTAAATTTGACAGGACGGCCACTCCAGCTTGCCCGGCGGGTTGATTTCGTTCCAATAGAGCTACTGTTTCTTTAAAAGGTTTCTCACCCACCCTATACTCGGGGTAAAATACTCCCTAACACTCAATCTACCGTGAGCCGTAGGATTATAACCCAATCTTCCCTGGTAAGCCAAACACTTTGCCATTTCTTGTACACGTTGTGCATGTATTGCAACAGAAGAATCCTCCATCATTGCTACTTCTTTAGCCACCAAATAAAGGGTCTTAATATCTGTAACCAGTGCCACAGGGACTGAATCTGAATCTGAATTGATGATTTCTGGGGTTTGATTCCCCCAAATCAGGAGATGAGGTTCTTCTCCTCTGCTGATTAGTATTTCTTTCATCAGAACTTTCCTCTGAACACAATTCTAGGTTTGGACGGTCAGGGTAGCTTTCCATAAAATATCTACGTCCCCGCTTAAGGCGTCTCCTCACTGGTACAGGACCCCCCTTAGTTCCTGAAGAGGTGTATTGGGTGCTCTACAAGTACACCGGGTGATACCAGCATATACCAAGAGGGTAATCTCGGTCCATGAAATTCAAGGGATCTAGGTAGTGCTCATAATGACTGTTCAAATGACACCAAGTCACCACCCGAAGAGGCTAGATCTCTTGAGCTCTATGGTGCCAATGTAACATTAGGTGGGGGCGCAGGGACAGCATCCCTGGGCTGTTGTGTTGCTCCCTGTTGTAATCTAGAGATTGCTATATCACAGGCACTAGCTGCTTGTGCCACTTGTGAAACTACGTCTTCCAATCCCTGCACAATCACAGACTCCAGAGGCACTCCCTCTTCTCTAGCGAGGGCAGATGCTAACGGAAGAGATATCACCTTCCCTTTAGCTCCGCTCGTCTGGTCCTGAACATCACCCGTCACCTCCTCTAAGGTGAAGTCCTCCTCCTCCTCCTTCTGCGGTGCCACTCTAGGACTTCCCTTTTCTGCTGACAGACTGCTCACAACTGCTTTACTGCCAGCTTCCTCTTCTAGCGACTCCTTAGACTTAACCTCCAACTTCACTTCTAAAAGTACCGTGTCAGACTGAACTAACTCTCTCACCCTATTTCTAGTCATTGGTGCTGCAAGTTGGTCTACCTCCATCGGTTCTACCATACCAGTGGGGACAGGAACTGATGGTCCGTCGTCCTCCAGCTCGTCCCCTCTCTCTCTCACAATTTGTGTCATTGTCCGCACCTTTGTGCGTGCTCTCTCCCTCAAGGAACCTGCAGCTGTTATCTCTGCAGCCCTGCTGTACTCCGGCCATGCTGGGAGCTGATTCATCTTCTCTCTAACCCTGGCAAAGCCTTTCCAACTCACTGATGGGAACTAACAACTGACCGTGTCTGATTTATAGCCCTCCAGCGATTCTACGCTGGCAGCTGCCACTGTTCCTGCCCACATCGAGTTTTCTCATCTGCTTCCTGCACCTGATACTGACTTCGCTCTAACTTTTTCTCCAACTCCTGTCTTTTTTTAACAATCACCAATTGGTCTCTGAAACCTCACTTAGCCGATTTACTATCTTCCGAATAATCTTCTCTTTCTCCTCCAAAGTTTGCTGGGCTCTTCTGAGTAACTCTTTTCCTTATTCAATGTCCACCCAAGTGTGCTACAAGCCATCAGCAAACACTCCACAGCAATTCCTTCCACCTCTTTAGCCTTTCTTTTTCTTGTGCTCTACTTCCAGATCAGAAACCCTGACACACAAACCCCCTGGATTGCTATGTTCAGAGAGAATTTCACTGTCTCTTGGATGTCCTAAGCCTCTTATGTGTTCCTTAATGTATTTTCTGGCAAGTTTTCCAAAGCGTACAGTGGGCAACGCCCACAGACTTACGGCTCTTGCTTCACTCATCTTAACACTAAATAAACTTACTCAAA
>NW_027131149.1:0-21649 GCF_026122565.2 Emydura macquarii macquarii
GCTTGAGCACATGCCAAGCACTTATCACAGTGTTGTTGCACATCCATCCTCAGAAGCGGCCACCATCCCACAGATGCAAGACGTTGGACAGTTTTGTCCACTCCCTGATGACCTCCTGTTGGAGTGTCATGAACCATATACATCATTTCCCTCCGTAGGTGTGTTGGAACTACCCACACCGGGAAAGGACCTGCTGGATACATCAAAACTCGGTCCACTATTTGCAACTGCTGTCTATATCTTCTATATACGGGATATGTAAGTGACCACTCTCCTTCTGTTGTGGATAGCTCTTGAGTTACTTCCACTATGTCCTTATCTAATTTCTGCATCTCCTTTAAGTCAGGTATGTTATTCTTTACAACTTTAGTTGTGGCCATTGGGCATACTGAACCAGGAATAGTTTTGCGATACTCTTTTTCACTCCAAGATTTTCCTGATCGGGCTCCTTCTCTGGCCAATTTGTCAGCTTTCCCATTTTCCATTGTATAGGGCTCTAATTTACAGTGGGCCCTTATCTTTTTTACTTTAATTGGCTTTTTCAGAGAAGGAAGCTTTGCTGCCAACCATTGGATGTATTTTAAAAGCGAAGCATACTTAATAGGTGACCTAGCTGAAGATGTGACTGGCTCTGTGGATGTGGGGAAAGCGGTGGATGTGATATACCTTGACTTTAGCAAAGATTTTGATACAGTCTCCCACGGTATTCTTATCAGCAAGTGAAGGAAGTATGGGTTGGATGAATGGACTATAAAATGGATAGAGAACTGGCTAGAGCATAGGGCTCAATGAGTAGTGATCAATGGCTCCATGTCTAGCTGGCAGCTGGTCACAAGTGGAGTGCCCCAGGGGTCGGTCCTGGGGCCAGTTTTGTTCAACATCTTCATCAATGATCTGGAGGATGGGGTGGATTGCACCCTCAGCAAGTTTGCAGATGACACTAAGCTGGGGGGAGTGGTAGATACCCTGGAAGATAGGGATAAGATACAGAAGGACCTAAACAAACTGGAGGATTGAGCCAAAATAAATCTGATGAGATTCAACAAGGACAAGTACAGAGTCCTCCACTTAGGAAGAAAGAAACCCATGCACAGCTATAGACTGGGGACCGATGAGCTAGGCAGCAGTTCTGCAGAAAAGGACCTGGGGGTAACAGTGGATAAGAAGCTGGATATGAGTCGGCAGTGTGCCCTGGTTGCCAAGAAGGCAAATAGCATATTGGGCTGCATTAGTAGGAGCATTGCCAGCAGATCACGGAAAGTGAACATTCCCCTCTATTCGGCATTGGTGAGGCCGCATTTGGAGTATTGGGTCCAGTTTTGGGCCCCCCACTACAACAAGGATGTGGAGAAGTTAGAGAGAGTCCAGCGGAGGGCAACAAAAATGATTAGGGGCTGGAGCACAAGACTTATGAGGAAAGGCTGAAGGAACTAGGCTTGTTCAGTCTACAGAAGAGAAGAATGAGGGGGGATTTGATAGCAGCCTTTAACTATCTGAAAGGGGGTTCCAGGGAGGATGGAGCTAGGCTGTTCTCAGTGGTGGCAGATGACAGAACAAGGAGCAATGGTCTCAAGTTGCAGTTGGGGAGGTCTAGGTTGGACATTAGGAAAAAAATTTTCACTAGGAGGGTGGTGAAGCACTGGAATGGGTTATCTATGGAGGTGGTGGAATCTCCATCTTTAGAGGTTTTTAAGCTGTGGCTTGACAAAACCCTCACTGGGATTATTTAGCTGAGGTTAGTCCTGCTCTGAGCAGGGGGTTGGACTAGATGACCTCCTGAGGTTCCTTCCAACTCTATGATTCGGTGTGAACCCATTGATTTCCCAATATGGTAGAAACTCTGTAAGAGAATTGCACATCCATGTTTGAAAACAGACAAATGTTTTGATTTGTAGTGGTGATGGAAAATTGCACACAATGTTCCAATACACAAGCTACTGCCGCTAATTCAGCATATCGGGCCGAAAGTGGGGTGCATGAAAACGCCTTCTCCCAAGGTTCTCCTTCTTCCGAACCCAGTATAAGGCTTTCCTTCATGATAGTAACTAGAGCCATCCACAAAGAGCTGGTACCCCTTAAAGGAACCTGCTTCTTGTATTAAGAGTAGGAAAAATTTTCTTACCTCCCCCCTTTGCTGTTGTTGTGCAGTATCTTGACACATATGTGGTTCCCCTCTATATAATACAGCAGTTGGAAACAAAGATGGTCCTAACCGGTTTAATTGAAATATCTTTCCCTTGCAACATTAATGCCCAGTTGGCTAAGAGAGCATTTGAGACTTGTCCATCCTTTACCCTATTGGACAACAAAAACTGAAGGGGTGTGTGTGATGACTGTAATAAGATGAGTCTGAGGCCCTCAAGAAGCTTCATAAGGGGTTCTCTCAGCAGGGATTCAGATGAGAAAAGCCCATGAGAGATCATGAGCTGGTGGGAGAAGTGTGAAAATGAGGCGAAGGAAAGTCTCCTTTTCTTAGCACATCCTCTCAGTTTGTCGGCTTTCCCTTCCACCTTTCTGCTTAGTGGCCCGACCTGCAGTTTCATTTTCGGAGGCGTCCATTTCTGGCACAGCGCAGGGAAGAGGCATCGCTGTTTGGGACGTGGAGCGCGGCTGGGAGCCGGGACCCCTCCCCCAAGTCTGGGTTTCCCCCCAAAGGAGGCTGTGTTCCGCGCAAGTCCCCGGAGTCCTTCCTCTGTCTGACTGCGGCCTGAGCCGCTCCGTGGCGCCGGGGAATTAGCTCAAGCGGTAGAGCGCTCGCTTTGCATGCGAGAGGCAGCGGGATCGATGCCTGCATTCTCCAGCAAGGCTGCGTGGGCCCCTTCTGTGGGTCTCGTGAGCAGGTTGGGGCTCTGAGAGTCTTGAGGAAAAGGCACCGAAGTCCTTCTCTCTTTGCCCCCCACAGCTGACCAGTGTTTTCCTGGCCCGGTGAGAGCCCCCCCCCCCCAACACACACCCCCCTCCCTCGACCAGCTGAACTCGAAAGGCCTCGGGAAGCTTTGTAAGGGCTTCTCCTAGCGGGGACTCAGATGCGGAAAGCCCGTGAGAGTTCATGAGCCGGTGGGAGAAGTGTGAAAAGGAGGCGCAGGACCGTCTCCTTTTCTTAGCACATCCTCTCAGGTTTGGCGGCTTTCCCTTCCCCCTCTCTGCTTTGTGGCCCGACCTGCGGTTTCATTTTCGGAGGCGTCCATTTCTGGCAAGGGGGCCACCTGGAAAACTTTCCCTCTTCCGTGGGGAGCGTTAGGGCTCTCTCTGCGCGTCTCTGGTGTCGCTCTGAGCGTGTGTGTTTGTGAGCTTTCTCCTTCGGTTGAAGCCATTTGAAAGTTTGGAAGGTTTGCGGGAAGAAGAGCTTCTTCTAGCATCAGGTGGGCTTTTTCCCCTCGTAGGGCCCTTTGGAGAAAAGCTTAGCCACGTGACTGCGCCTGAGGGGGTTTCCGCGGTGCCGCCACGGCCGGGGCGAAACCCTCGGCGTGCGCGTTTGGCTGACGGTCGGCAGAGCCCCGTGCCCCCGTCTTCCCTTTGCCCCTGGGAGGGCTGCTTTGGGGGCAGTTGAATCGGGGAGGCAACGGGCAGAAGACAAAGCAAATGAAGCTGCCTCCACGCGGCGGTGCCCCTTGGAAGAGTGCTGGTGCTGGCGCCGCTCCCCGGTGTGTGAGCTGTGGGCCGGAGCGTGTTCATTGGGGGGGCCGTCCATGGCGGTGGGAGGGCGGGGCTCCAGGGAAGACCCAGCCTCGCCCTGCAGAGGCGGACTCTTAAGCCTCTCCCCTGGGTTGCGGTGCCGACCGTTAAGCCTTCCCCTGTGTCTTGGGCTGGCGAGCACGAGCGGCTGGAGCATCCACTTGGGTGGAGGCGGCGGGCGGCAGGAATTCGGGCCACCAGGTCAACCCATTGGGGAGAATGGGGCTGAAGCGGCAGCCCTGCGGTTTGCTTGCCGGGCTGCCAGCTCAAGCCTCTTCTCTCAGGAGCGGGCGAGGCAGCCGGCCAGGCTAGCCCTGCACGCCCCCGGGCCGAAGCAGCCTGGAGCCAGCAGGTCCAGCCGGGAGCCCGGTTGCCGAGGGCCCTGCCCCTTCTTCGCAGAGCTGGCGGCAGAGCGCTGTCCCTCTCCCCCTGCTCCTCTTCCCAAAGGTGATCGGCGAGGACGGAGGGCCACTCAAATGCAGAAGCATTCGTATCCTGGGAATGTGCTGCGTGGGTGAGCCGACGGGCGGGGGAGCGTGATGCCAGCAAAGCCGAGGCCAGGAATCCCAGGCGGTCTCCTGCGCTCGCCCGGCCTTCTGACCCTGAGCGGAGCGCACAGAGAGCTTAGACTGAGCCAAAGCGGGCAAGGGCTGCGTTGGCGTGGGGCAGTGAGCCGGTGGGGGTCCCTCCAGGTTGAGGGAGGGCTGTTTCGCTCTATGCTGGCTCAGGGGCCAGGGAACCCGCGTCCGGCCCGCTAACGATCCCCGGCTGGCTTTGCCACCGCCTCTGCTCGCCTTCGAGCTGAGCGGTGGTCTCTTCTTAAGTGTGGCGCTTGTCCCAGAGCTGAGGCTGACCCCGAGACACGGCGCAGGGAGGGAGCGTCGCTGTTTGGGACGAGGAGCGCGGCTGGGAGCCGGGACCCCTCCCCCAAGTCTGGGTTTCCCCCCAAAGGAGGCTGTGTTCCGCGCAAGTCCCCGGAGTCCTTCCTCTGTCTGACTGCGGCCTGAGCCGCTCCGTGGCGCCGGGGAATTAGCTCAAGCGGTAGAGCGCTCGCTTTGCATGCGAGAGGCAGCGGGATCGATGCCTGCATTCTCCAGCAAGGCTGCGTGGGCCCCTTCTGTGGGTCTCGTGAGCGGCTTGGGGCTCTGAGAGCCTTGAGGAAAAGGCACCGAAGTCCTTCTCTCTTTGCCCCCCACAGCTGACCAGTGTTTTCCTGGCGCGGTGAGAGCCCGCCCCCCCCCCCCCAACACACACACACCCCC
Organism: Emydura macquarii macquarii; assembly: GCF_026122565.2. Taxonomy (NCBI): domain Eukaryota; kingdom Metazoa; phylum Chordata; order Testudines; family Chelidae; genus Emydura; species Emydura macquarii. Next base: position 4,938 of record NW_027131149.1, read on the forward strand.
TCCCTCGACCAGCTGAACTCGAAAGGCCTCGGGAAGCTTTGTAAGGGCTTCTCCTAGCGGGGACTCAGATGCGGAAAGCCCGTGAGAGTTCATGAGCCGGTGGGAGAAGTGTGAAAAGGAGGCGCAGGACCGTCTCCTTTTCTTAGCACATCCTCTCAGGTTTGGCGGCTTTCCCTTCCCCCTCTCTGCTTTGTGGCCCGACCTGCGGTTTCATTTTCGGAGGCGTCCATTTCTGGCAAGGGGGCCACCTGGAAAACTTTCCCTCTTCCGTGGGGAGCGTTAGGGCTCTCTCTGCGCGTCTCTGGTGTCGCTCTGAGCGTGTGTGTTTGTGAGCTTTCTCCTTCGGTTGAAGCCATTTGAAAGTTTGGAAGGTTTGCGGGAAGAAGAGCTTCTTCTAGCATCAGGTGGGCTTTTTCCCCTCGTAGGGCCCTTTGGAGAAAAGCTTAGCCACGTGACTGCGCCTGAGGGGGGTTTCCGCGGTGCCGCCACGGCCGGGGCGAAACCCTCGGCGTGCGCGTTTGGCTGACGGTCGGCAGAGCCCCGTGCCCCCGTCTTCCCTTTGCCCCTGGGAGGGCTGCTTTGGGGGCAGTTGAATCGGGGAGGCAACGGGCAGAAGACAAAGCAAATGAAGCTGCCTCCACGCGGCGGTGCCCCTTGGAAGAGTGCTGGTGCTGGCGCCGCTCCCCGGTGTGTGAGCTGTGGGCCGGAGCGTGTTCATTGGGGGGGCCGTCCATGGCGGTGGGAGGGCGGGGCTCCAGGGAAGACCCAGCCTCGCCCTGCAGAGGCGGACTCTTAAGCCTCTCCCCTGGGTTGCGGTGCCGACCGTTAAGCCTTCCCCTGTGTCTTGGGCTGGCGAGCACGAGCGGCTGGAGCATCCACTTGGGTGGAGGCGGCGGGCGGCAGGAATTCGGGCCACCAGGTCAACCCATTGGGGAGAATGGGGCTGAAGCGGCAGCCCTGCGGTTTGCTTGCCGGGCTGCCAGCTCAAGCCTCTTCTCTCAGGAGCGGGCGAGGCAGCCGGCCAGGCTAGCCCTGCACGCCCCCGGGCCGAAGCAGCCTGGAGCCAGCAGGTCCAGCCGGGAGCCCGGTTGCCGAGGGCCCTGCCCCTTCTTCGCAGAGCTGGCGGCAGAGCGCTGTCCCTCTCCCCCTGCTCCTCTTCCCAAAGGTGATCGGCGAGGACGGAGGGCCACTCAAATGCAGAAGCATTCGTATCCTGGGAATGTGCTGCGTGGGTGAGCCGACGGGCGGGGGAGCGTGATGCCAGCAAAGCCGAGGCCAGGAATCCCAGGCGGTCTCCTGCGCTCGCCCGGCCTTCTGACCCTGAGCGGAGCGCACAGAGAGCTTAGACTGAGCCAAAGCGGGCAAGGGCTGCGTTGGCGTGGGGCAGTGAGCCGGTGGGGGTCCCTCCAGGTTGAGGGAGGGCTGTTTCGCTCTATGCTGGCTCAGGGGCCAGGGAACCCGCGTCCGGCCCGCTAACGATCCCCGGCTGGCTTTGCCACCGCCTCTGCTCGCCTTCGAGCTGAGCGGTGGTCTCTTCTTAAGTGTGGCGCTTGTCCCAGAGCTGAGGCTGACCCCGAGACACGGCGCAGGGAGGGAGCGTCGCTGTTTGGGACGAGGAGCGCGGCTGGGAGCCGGGACCCCTCCCCCAAGTCTGGGTTTCCCCCCAAAGGAGGCTGTGTTCCGCGCAAGTCCCCGGAGTCCTTCCTCTGTCTGACTGCGGCCTGAGCCGCTCCGTGGCGCCGGGGAATTAGCTCAAGCGGTAGAGCGCTCGCTTTGCATGCGAGAGGCAGCGGGATCGATGCCTGCATTCTCCAGCAAGGCTGCGTGGGCCCCTTCTGTGGGTCTCGTGAGCGGCTTGGGGCTCTGAGAGCCTTGAGGAAAAGGCACCGAAGTCCTTCTCTCTTTGCCCCCCACAGCTGACCAGTGTTTTCCTGGCCCGGTGAGAGCCCCCCCCCCCCCCCCACACACACACACCCCCTCCCTCGACCAGCTGAACTCGAAAGGCCTCGGGAAGCTTTGTAAGGGCTTCTCCTAGCGGGGACTCAGATGCGGAAAGCCCGTGAGAGTTCATGAGCCGGTGGGAGAAGTGTGAAAAGGAGGCGCAGGACCGTCTCCTTTTCTTAGCACATCCTCTCAGGTTTGGCGGCTTTCCCTTCCCCCTCTCTGCTTTGTGGCCCGACCTGCGGTTTCATTTTCGGAGGCGTCCATTTCTGGCAAGGGGGCCACCTGGAAAACTTTCCCTCTTCCGTGGGGAGCGTTAGGGCTCTCTCTGCGCGTCTCTGGTGTCGCTCTGAGCGTGTGTGTTTGTGAGCTTTCTCCTTCGGTTGAAGCCATTTGAAAGTTTGGAAGGTTTGCGGGAAGAAGAGCTTCTTCTAGCATCAGGTGGGCTTTTTCCCCTCGTAGGGCCCTTTGGAGAAAAGCTTAGCCACGTGACTGCGCCTGAGGGGGGTTTCCGCGGTGCCGCCACGGCCGGGGCGAAACCCTCGGCGTGCGCGTTTGGCTGACGGTCGGCAGAGCCCCGTGCCCCCGTCTTCCCTTTGCCCCTGGGAGGGCTGCTTTGGGGGCAGTTGAATCGGGGAGGCAACGGGCAGAAGACAAAGCAAATGAAGCTGCCTCCACGCGGCGGTGCCCCTTGGAAGAGTGCTGGTGCTGGCGCCGCTCCCCGGTGTGTGAGCTGTGGGCCGGAGCGTGTTCATTGGGGGGGCCGTCCATGGCGGTGGGAGGGCGGGGCTCCAGGGAAGACCCAGCCTCGCCCTGCAGAGGCGGACTCTTAAGCCTCTCCCCTGGGTTGCGGTGCCGACCGTTAAGCCTTCCCCTGTGTCTTGGGCTGGCGAGCACGAGCGGCTGGAGCATCCACTTGGGTGGAGGCGGCGGGCGGCAGGAATTCGGGCCACCAGGTCAACCCATTGGGGAGAATGGGGCTGAAGCGGCAGCCCTGCGGTTTGCTTGCCGGGCTGCCAGCTCAAGCCTCTTCTCTCAGGAGCGGGCGAGGCAGCCGGCCAGGCTAGCCCTGCACGCCCCCGGGCCGAAGCAGCCTGGAGCCAGCAGGTCCAGCCGGGAGCCCGGTTGCCGAGGGCCCTGCCCCTTCTTCGCAGAGCTGGCGGCAGAGCGCTGTCCCTCTCCCCCTGCTCCTCTTCCCAAAGGTGATCGGCGAGGACGGAGGGCCACTCAAATGCAGAAGCATTCGTATCCTGGGAATGTGCTGCGTGGGTGAGCCGACGGGCGGGGGAGCGTGATGCCAGCAAAGCCGAGGCCAGGAATCCCAGGCGGTCTCCTGCGCTCGCCCGGCCTTCTGACCCTGAGCGGAGCGCACAGAGAGCTTAGACTGAGCCAAAGCGGGCAAGGGCTGCGTTGGCGTGGGGCAGTGAGCCGGTGGGGGTCCCTCCAGGTTGAGGGAGGGCTGTTTCGCTCTATGCTGGCTCAGGGGCCAGGGAACCCGCGTCCGGCCCGCTAACGATCCCCGGCTGGCTTTGCCACCGCCTCTGCTCGCCTTCGAGCTGAGCGGTGGTCTCTTCTTAAGTGTGGCGCTTGTCCCAGAGCTGAGGCTGACCCCGAGACACGGCGCAGGGAGGGAGCGTCGCTGTTTGGGACGAGGAGCGCGGCTGGGAGCCGGGACCCCTCCCCCAAGTCTGGGTTTCCCCCCAAAGGAGGCTGTGTTCCGCGCAAGTCCCCGGAGTCCTTCCTCTGTCTGACTGCGGCCTGAGCCGCTCCGTGGCGCCGGGGAATTAGCTCAAGCGGTAGAGCGCTCGCTTTGCATGCGAGAGGCAGCGGGATCGATGCCTGCATTCTCCAGCAAGGCTGCGTGGGCCCCTTCTGTGGGTCTCGTGAGCGGCTTGGGGCTCTGAGAGCCTTGAGGAAAAGGCACCGAAGTCCTTCTCTCTTTGCCCCCCACAGCTGACCAGTGTTTTCCTGGCCCGGTGAGAGCCCGCCCCCCCCCCCCCCAACACACACACCCCCTCCCTCGACCAGCTGAACTCGAAAGGCCTCGGGAAGCTTTGTAAGGGCTTCTCCTAGCGGGGACTCAGATGCGGAAAGCCCGTGAGAGTTCATGAGCCGGTGGGAGAAGTGTGAAAAGGAGGCGCAGGACCGTCTCCTTTTCTTAGCACATCCTCTCAGGTTTGGCGGCTTTCCCTTCCCCCTCTCTGCTTTGTGGCCCGACCTGCGGTTTCATTTTCGGAGGCGTCCATTTCTGGCAAGGGGGCCACCTGGAAAACTTTCCCTCTTCCGTGGGGAGCGTTAGGGCTCTCTCTGCGCGTCTCTGGTGTCGCTCTGAGCGTGTGTGTTTGTGAGCTTTCTCCTTCGGTTGAAGCCATTTGAAAGTTTGGAAGGTTTGCGGGAAGAAGAGCTTCTTCTAGCATCAGGTGGGCTTTTTCCCCTCGTAGGGCCCTTTGGAGAAAAGCTTAGCCACGTGACTGCGCCTGAGGGGGGTTTCCGCGGTGCCGCCACGGCCGGGGCGAAACCCTCGGCGTGCGCGTTTGGCTGACGGTCGGCAGAGCCCCGTGCCCCCGTCTTCCCTTTGCCCCTGGGAGGGCTGCTTTGGGGGCAGTTGAATCGGGGAGGCAACGGGCAGAAGACAAAGCAAATGAAGCTGCCTCCACGCGGCGGTGCCCCTTGGAAGAGTGCTGGTGCTGGCGCCGCTCCCCGGTGTGTGAGCTGTGGGCCGGAGCGTGTTCATTGGGGGGGCCGTCCATGGCGGTGGGAGGGCGGGGCTCCAGGGAAGACCCAGCCTCGCCCTGCAGAGGCGGACTCTTAAGCCTCTCCCCTGGGTTGCGGTGCCGACCGTTAAGCCTTCCCCTGTGTCTTGGGCTGGCGAGCACGAGCGGCTGGAGCATCCACTTGGGTGGAGGCGGCGGGCGGCAGGAATTCGGGCCACCAGGTCAACCCATTGGGGAGAATGGGGCTGAAGCGGCAGCCCTGCGGTTTGCTTGCCGGGCTGCCAGCTCAAGCCTCTTCTCTCAGGAGCGGGCGAGGCAGCCGGCCAGGCTAGCCCTGCACGCCCCCGGGCCGAAGCAGCCTGGAGCCAGCAGGTCCAGCCGGGAGCCCGGTTGCCGAGGGCCCTGCCCCTTCTTCGCAGAGCTGGCGGCAGAGCGCTGTCCCTCTCCCCCTGCTCCTCTTCCCAAAGGTGATCGGCGAGGACGGAGGGCCACTCAAATGCAGAAGCATTCGTATCCTGGGAATGTGCTGCGTGGGTGAGCCGACGGGCGGGGGAGCGTGATGCCAGCAAAGCCGAGGCCAGGAATCCCAGGCGGTCTCCTGCGCTCGCCCGGCCTTCTGACCCTGAGCGGAGCGCACAGAGAGCTTAGACTGAGCCAAAGCGGGCAAGGGCTGCGTTGGCGTGGGGCAGTGAGCCGGTGGGGGTCCCTCCAGGTTGAGGGAGGGCTGTTTCGCTCTATGCTGGCTCAGGGGCCAGGGAACCCGCGTCCGGCCCGCTAACGATCCCCGGCTGGCTTTGCCACCGCCTCTGCTCGCCTTCGAGCTGAGCGGTGGTCTCTTCTTAAGTGTGGCGCTTGTCCCAGAGCTGAGGCTGACCCCGAGACACGGCGCAGGGAGGGAGCGTCGCTGTTTGGGACGAGGAGCGCGGCTGGGAGCCGGGACCCCTCCCCCAAGTCTGGGTTTCCCCCCAAAGGAGGCTGTGTTCCGCGCAAGTCCCCGGAGTCCTTCCTCTGTCTGACTGCGGCCTGAGCCGCTCCGTGGCGCCGGGGAATTAGCTCAAGCGGTAGAGCGCTCGCTTTGCATGCGAGAGGCAGCGGGATCGATGCCTGCATTCTCCAGCAAGGCTGCGTGGGCCCCTTCTGTGGGTCTCGTGAGCGGCTTGGGGCTCTGAGAGCCTTGAGGAAAAGGCACCGAAGTCCTTCTCTCTTTGCCCCCCACAGCTGACCAGTGTTTTCCTGGCCCGGTGAGAGCCCGCCCCCCCCCCCCCCCCAACACACACACCCCCTCCCTCGACCAGCTGAACTCGAAAGGCCTCGGGAAGCTTTGTAAGGGCTTCTCCTAGCGGGGACTCAGATGCGGAAAGCCCGTGAGAGTTCATGAGCCGGTGGGAGAAGTGTGAAAAGGAGGCGCAGGACCGTCTCCTTTTCTTAGCACATCCTCTCAGGTTTGGCGGCTTTCCCTTCCCCCTCTCTGCTTTGTGGCCCGACCTGCGGTTTCATTTTCGGAGGCGTCCATTTCTGGCAAGGGGGCCACCTGGAAAACTTTCCCTCTTCCGTGGGGAGCGTTAGGGCTCTCTCTGCGCGTCTCTGGTGTCGCTCTGAGCGTGTGTGTTTGTGAGCTTTCTCCTTCGGTTGAAGCCATTTGAAAGTTTGGAAGGTTTGCGGGAAGAAGAGCTTCTTCTAGCATCAGGTGGGCTTTTTCCCCTCGTAGGGCCCTTTGGAGAAAAGCTTAGCCACGTGACTGCGCCTGAGGGGGTTTCCGCGGTGCCGCCACGGCCGGGGCGAAACCCTCGGCGTGCGCGTTTGGCTGACGGTCGGCAGAGCCCCGTGCCCCCGTCTTCCCTTTGCCCCTGGGAGGGCTGCTTTGGGGGCAGTTGAATCGGGGAGGCAACGGGCAGAAGACAAAGCAAATGAAGCTGCCTCCACGCGGCGGTGCCCCTTGGAAGAGTGCTGGTGCTGGCGCCGCTCCCCGGTGTGTGAGCTGTGGGCCGGAGCGTGTTCATTGGGGGGGCCGTCCATGGCGGTGGGAGGGCGGGGCTCCAGGGAAGACCCAGCCTCGCCCTGCAGAGGCGGACTCTTAAGCCTCTCCCCTGGGTTGCGGTGCCGACCGTTAAGCCTTCCCCTGTGTCTTGGGCTGGCGAGCACGAGCGGCTGGAGCATCCACTTGGGTGGAGGCGGCGGGCGGCAGGAATTCGGGCCACCAGGTCAACCCATTGGGGAGAATGGGGCTGAAGCGGCAGCCCTGCGGTTTGCTTGCCGGGCTGCCAGCTCAAGCCTCTTCTCTCAGGAGCGGGCGAGGCAGCCGGCCAGGCTAGCCCTGCACGCCCCCGGGCCGAAGCAGCCTGGAGCCAGCAGGTCCAGCCGGGAGCCCGGTTGCCGAGGGCCCTGCCCCTTCTTCGCAGAGCTGGCGGCAGAGCGCTGTCCCTCTCCCCCTGCTCCTCTTCCCAAAGGTGATCGGCGAGGACGGAGGGCCACTCAAATGCAGAAGCATTCGTATCCTGGGAATGTGCTGCGTGGGTGAGCCGACGGGCGGGGGAGCGTGATGCCAGCAAAGCCGAGGCCAGGAATCCCAGGCGGTCTCCTGCGCTCGCCCGGCCTTCTGACCCTGAGCGGAGCGCACAGAGAGCTTAGACTGAGCCAAAGCGGGCAAGGGCTGCGTTGGCGTGGGGCAGTGAGCCGGTGGGGGTCCCTCCAGGTTGAGGGAGGGCTGTTTCGCTCTATGCTGGCTCAGGGGCCAGGGAACCCGCGTCCGGCCCGCTAACGATCCCCGGCTGGCTTTGCCACCGCCTCTGCTCGCCTTCGAGCTGAGCGGTGGTCTCTTCTTAAGTGTGGCGCTTGTCCCAGAGCTGAGGCTGACCCCGAGACACGGCGCAGGGAGGGAGCGTCGCTGTTTGGGACGAGGAGCGCGGCTGGGAGCCGGGACCCCTCCCCCAAGTCTGGGTTTCCCCCCAAAGGAGGCTGTGTTCCGCGCAAGTCCCCGGAGTCCTTCCTCTGTCTGACTGCGGCCTGAGCCGCTCCGGGCGCCGGGGAATTAGCTCAAGCGGTAGAGCGCTCGCTTTGCATGCGAGAGGCAGCGGGATCGATGCCTGCATTCTCCAGCAAGGCTGCGTGGGCCCCTTCTGTGGGTCTCGTGAGCGGCTTGGGGCTCTGAGAGCCTTGAGGAAAAGGCACCGAAGTCCTTCTCTCTTTGCCCCCCACAGCTGACCAGTGTTTTCCTGGCCCGGTGAGAGCCCCCCCCCCCCCCCCAACACACACACCCCCCTCCCTCGACCAGCTGAACTCGAAAGGCCTCGGGAAGCTTTGTAAGGGCTTCTCCTAGCGGGGACTCAGATGCGGAAAGCCCGTGAGAGTTCATGAGCCGGTGGGAGAAGTGTGAAAAGGAGGCGCAGGACCGTCTCCTTTTCTTAGCACATCCTCTCAGGTTTGGCGGCTTTCCCTTCCCCCTCTCTGCTTTGTGGCCCGACCTGCGGTTTCATTTTCGGAGGCGTCCATTTCTGGCAAGGGGGCCACCTGGAAAACTTTCCCTCTTCCGTGGGGAGCGTTAGGGCTCTCTCTGCGCGTCTCTGGTGTCGCTCTGAGCGTGTGTGTTTGTGAGCTTTCTCCTTCGGTTGAAGCCATTTGAAAGTTTGGAAGGTTTGCGGGAAGAAGAGCTTCTTCTAGCATCAGGTGGGCTTTTTCCCCTCGTAGGGCCCTTTGGAGAAAAGCTTAGCCACGTGACTGCGCCTGAGGGGGGTTTCCGCGGTGCCGCCACGGCCGGGGCGAAACCCTCGGCGTGCGCGTTTGGCTGACGGTCGGCAGAGCCCCGTGCCCCCGTCTTCCCTTTGCCCCTGGGAGGGCTGCTTTGGGGGCAGTTGAATCGGGGAGGCAACGGGCAGAAGACAAAGCAAATGAAGCTGCCTCCAAGCGGCGGTGCCCCTTGGAAGAGTGCTGGTGCTGGCGCCGCTCCCCGGTGTGTGAGCTGTGGGCCGGAGCGTGTTCATTGGGGGGGCCGTCCATGGCGGTGGGAGGGCGGGGCTCCAGGGAAGACCCAGCCTCGCCCTGCAGAGGCGGACTCTTAAGCCTCTCCCCTGGGTTGCGGTGCCGACCGTTAAGCCTTCCCCTGTGTCTTGGGCTGGCGAGCACGAGCGGCTGGAGCATCCACTTGGGTGGAGGCGGCGGGCGGCAGGAATTCGGGCCACCAGGTCAACCCATTGGGGAGAATGGGGCTGAAGCGGCAGCCCTGCGGTTTGCTTGCCGGGCTGCCAGCTCAAGCCTCTTCTCTCAGGAGCGGGCGAGGCAGCCGGCCAGGCTAGCCCTGCACGCCCCCGGGCCGAAGCAGCCTGGAGCCAGCAGGTCCAGCCGGGAGCCCGGTTGCCGAGGGCCCTGCCCCTTCTTCGCAGAGCTGGCGGCAGAGCGCTGTCCCTCTCCCCCTGCTCCTCTTCCCAAAGGTGATCGGCGAGGACGGAGGGCCACTCAAATGCAGAAGCATTCGTATCCTGGGAATGTGCTGCGTGGGTGAGCCGACGGGCGGGGGAGCGTGATGCCAGCAAAGCCGAGGCCAGGAATCCCAGGCGGTCTCCTGCGCTCGCCCGGCCTTCTGACCCTGAGCGGAGCGCACAGAGAGCTTAGACTGAGCCAAAGCGGGCAAGGGCTGCGTTGGCGTGGGGCAGTGAGCCGGTGGGGGTCCCTCCAGGTTGAGGGAGGGCTGTTTCGCTCTATGCTGGCTCAGGGGCCAGGGAACCCGCGTCCGGCCCGCTAACGATCCCCGGCTGGCTTTGCCACCGCCTCTGCTCGCCTTCGAGCTGAGCGGTGGTCTCTTCTTAAGTGTGGCGCTTGTCCCAGAGCTGAGGCTGACCCCGAGACACGGCGCAGGGAGGGAGCGTCGCTGTTTGGGACGAGGAGCGCGGCTGGGAGCCGGGACCCCTCCCCCAAGTCTGGGTTTCCCCCCAAAGGAGGCTGTGTTCCGCGCAAGTCCCCGGAGTCCTTCCTCTGTCTGACTGCGGCCTGAGCCGCTCCGTGGCGCCGGGGAATTAGCTCAAGCGGTAGAGCGCTCGCTTTGCATGCGAGAGGCAGCGGGATCGATGCCTGCATTCTCCAGCAAGGCTGCGTGGGCCCCTTCTGTGGGTCTCGTGAGCGGCTTGGGGCTCTGAGAGCCTTGAGGAAAAGGCACCGAAGTCCTTCTCTCTTTGCCCCCCACAGCTGACCAGTGTTTTCCTGGCCCGGTGAGAGCCCCCCCCCCCCCCCCAACACACACACCCCCTCCCTCGACCAGCTGAACTCGAAAGGCCTCGGGAAGCTTTGTAAGGGCTTCTCCTAGCGGGGACTCAGATGCGGAAAGCCCGTGAGAGTTCATGAGCCGGTGGGAGAAGTGTGAAAAGGAGGCGCAGGACCGTCTCCTTTTCTTAGCACATCCTCTCAGGTTTGGCGGCTTTCCCTTCCCCCTCTCTGCTTTGTGGCCCGACCTGCGGTTTCATTTTCGGAGGCGTCCATTTCTGGCAAGGGGGCCACCTGGAAAACTTTCCCTCTTCCGTGGGGAGCGTTAGGGCTCTCTCTGCGCGTCTCTGGTGTCGCTCTGAGCGTGTGTGTTTGTGAGCTTTCTCCTTCGGTTGAAGCCATTTGAAAGTTTGGAAGGTTTGCGGGAAGAAGAGCTTCTTCTAGCATCAGGTGGGCTTTTTCCCCTCGTAGGGCCCTTTGGAGAAAAGCTTAGCCACGTGACTGCGCCTGAGGGGGGTTTCCGCGGTGCCGCCACGGCCGGGGCGAAACCCTCGGCGTGCGCGTTTGGCTGACGGTCGGCAGAGCCCCGTGCCCCCGTCTTCCCTTTGCCCCTGGGAGGGCTGCTTTGGGGGCAGTTGAATCGGGGAGGCAACGGGCAGAAGACAAAGCAAATGAAGCTGCCTCCACGCGGCGGTGCCCCTTGGAAGAGTGCTGGTGCTGGCGCCGCTCCCCGGTGTGTGAGCTGTGGGCCGGAGCGTGTTCATTGGGGGGGCCGTCCATGGCGGTGGGAGGGCGGGGCTCCAGGGAAGACCCAGCCTCGCCCTGCAGAGGCGGACTCTTAAGCCTCTCCCCTGGGTTGCGGTGCCGACCGTTAAGCCTTCCCCTGTGTCTTGGGCTGGCGAGCACGAGCGGCTGGAGCATCCACTTGGGTGGAGGCGGCGGGCGGCAGGAATTCGGGCCACCAGGTCAACCCATTGGGGAGAATGGGGCTGAAGCGGCAGCCCTGCGGTTTGCTTGCCGGGCTGCCAGCTCAAGCCTCTTCTCTCAGGAGCGGGCGAGGCAGCCGGCCAGGCTAGCCCTGCACGCCCCCGGGCCGAAGCAGCCTGGAGCCAGCAGGTCCAGCCGGGAGCCCGGTTGCCGAGGGCCCTGCCCCTTCTTCGCAGAGCTGGCGGCAGAGCGCTGTCCCTCTCCCCCTGCTCCTCTTCCCAAAGGTGATCGGCGAGGACGGAGGGCCACTCAAATGCAGAAGCATTCGTATCCTGGGAATGTGCTGCGTGGGTGAGCCGACGGGCGGGGGAGCGTGATGCCAGCAAAGCCGAGGCCAGGAATCCCAGGCGGTCTCCTGCGCTCGCCCGGCCTTCTGACCCTGAGCGGAGCGCACAGAGAGCTTAGACTGAGCCAAAGCGGGCAAGGGCTGCGTTGGCGTGGGGCAGTGAGCCGGTGGGGGTCCCTCCAGGTTGAGGGAGGGCTGTTTCGCTCTATGCTGGCTCAGGGGCCAGGGAACCCGCGTCCGGCCCGCTAACGATCCCCGGCTGGCTTTGCCACCGCCTCTGCTCGCCTTCGAGCTGAGCGGTGGTCTCTTCTTAAGTGTGGCGCTTGTCCCAGAGCTGAGGCTGACCCCGAGACACGGCGCAGGGAGGGAGCGTCGCTGTTTGGGACGAGGAGCGCGGCTGGGAGCCGGGACCCCTCCCCCAAGTCTGGGTTTCCCCCCAAAGGAGGCTGTGTTCCGCGCAAGTCCCCGGAGTCCTTCCTCTGTCTGACTGCGGCCTGAGCCGCTCCGTGGCGCCGGGGAATTAGCTCAAGCGGTAGAGCGCTCGCTTTGCATGCGAGAGGCAGCGGGATCGATGCCTGCATTCTCCAGCAAGGCTGCGTGGGCCCCTTCTGTGGGTCTCGTGAGCGGCTTGGGGCTCTGAGAGCCTTGAGGAAAAGGCACCGAAGTCCTTCTCTCTTTGCCCCCCACAGCTGACCAGTGTTTTCCTGGCGCGGTGAGAGCCCGCCCCCCCCCCCCCCCCAACACACACACCCCCTCCCTCGACCAGCTGAACTCGAAAGGCCTCGGGAAGCTTTGTAAGGGCTTCTCCTAGCGGGGACTCAGATGCGGAAAGCCCGTGAGAGTTCATGAGCCGGTGGGAGAAGTGTGAAAAGGAGGCGCAGGACCGTCTCCTTTTCTTAGCACATCCTCTCAGGTTTGGCGGCTTTCCCTTCCCCCTCTCTGCTTTGTGGCCCGACCTGCGGTTTCATTTTCGGAGGCGTCCATTTCTGGCAAGGGGGCCACCTGGAAAACTTTCCCTCTTCCGTGGGGAGCGTTAGGGCTCTCTCTGCGCGTCTCTGGTGTCGCTCTGAGCGTGTGTGTTTGTGAGCTTTCTCCTTCGGTTGAAGCCATTTGAAAGTTTGGAAGGTTTGCGGGAAGAAGAGCTTCTTCTAGCATCAGGTGGGCTTTTTCCCCTCGTAGGGCCCTTTGGAGAAAAGCTTAGCCACGTGACTGCGCCTGAGGGGGGTTTCCGCGGTGCCGCCACGGCCGGGGCGAAACCCTCGGCGTGCGCGTTTGGCTGACGGTCGGCAGAGCCCCGTGCCCCCGTCTTCCCTTTGCCCCTGGGAGGGCTGCTTTGGGGGCAGTTGAATCGGGGAGGCAACGGGCAGAAGACAAAGCAAATGAAGCTGCCTCCACGCGGCGGTGCCCCTTGGAAGAGTGCTGGTGCTGGCGCCGCTCCCCGGTGTGTGAGCTGTGGGCCGGAGCGTGTTCATTGGGGGGGCCGTCCATGGCGGTGGGAGGGCGGGGCTCCAGGGAAGACCCAGCCTCGCCCTGCAGAGGCGGACTCTTAAGCCTCTCCCCTGGGTTGCGGTGCCGACCGTTAAGCCTTCCCCTGTGTCTTGGGCTGGCGAGCACGAGCGGCTGGAGCATCCACTTGGGTGGAGGCGGCGGGCGGCAGGAATTCGGGCCACCAGGTCAACCCATTGGGGAGAATGGGGCTGAAGCGGCAGCCCTGCGGTTTGCTTGCCGGGCTGCCAGCTCAAGCCTCTTCTCTCAGGAGCGGGCGAGGCAGCCGGCCAGGCTAGCCCTGCACGCCCCCGGGCCGAAGCAGCCTGGAGCCAGCAGGTCCAGCCGGGAGCCCGGTTGCCGAGGGCCCTGCCCCTTCTTCGCAGAGCTGGCGGCAGAGCGCTGTCCCTCTCCCCCTGCTCCTCTTCCCAAAGGTGATCGGCGAGGACGGAGGGCCACTCAAATGCAGAAGCATTCGTATCCTGGGAATGTGCTGCGTGGGTGAGCCGACGGGCGGGGGAGCGTGATGCCAGCAAAGCCGAGGCCAGGAATCCCAGGCGGTCTCCTGCGCTCGCCCGGCCTTCTGACCCTGAGCGGAGCGCACAGAGAGCTTAGACTGAGCCAAAGCGGGCAAGGGCTGCGTTGGCGTGGGGCAGTGAGCCGGTGGGGGTCCCTCCAGGTTGAGGGAGGGCTGTTTCGCTCTATGCTGGCTCAGGGGCCAGGGAACCCGCGTCCGGCCCGCTAACGATCCCCGGCTGGCTTTGCCACCGCCTCTGCTCGCCTTCGAGCTGAGCGGTGGTCTCTTCTTAAGTGTGGCGCTTGTCCCAGAGCTGAGGCTGACCCCGAGACACGGCGCAGGGAGGGAGCGTCGCTGTTTGGGACGAGGAGCGCGGCTGGGAGCCGGGACCCCTCCCCCAAGTCTGGGTTTCCCCCCAAAGGAGGCTGTGTTCCGCGCAAGTCCCCGGAGTCCTTCCTCTGTCTGACTGCGGCCTGAGCCGCTCCGTGGCGCCGGGGAATTAGCTCAAGCGGTAGAGCGCTCGCTTTGCATGCGAGAGGCAGCGGGATCGATGCCTGCATTCTCCAGCAAGGCTGCGTGGGCCCCTTCTGTGGGTCTCGTGAGCGGCTTGGGGCTCTGAGAGCCTTGAGGAAAAGGCACCGAAGTCCTTCTCTCTTTGCCCCCCACAGCTGACCATTTTTTTCCTACCACATTCCTAGCCCGGTGAGCGCCCCGCCCACACACACACACCCCTCCCTCGATCAGCTGAACTCGACAGGCCTCGGGAAGCTTCGTAAGGGTTTCTCCTATCGGGGACTCAGATGCGAAAAGCCCGTGAGAGTTCATGAGCCAGTGGGAGAAGTGTGAAATGGAGGCGCAATTGTTTGTTTGTTTTTCATAGTTCATCTTGTTTTCGTCCTTTGAGATGGATCCTGTGGTCATCAGGGTGGGCAGTCTTCAGTCATCTGGGTCGTAAAAGTTGTTACCTTCACTCCCTTAAACATCCAAGGCAGGCACCTTTTCCCGTCACTCCCTGGTCTTACATACATACATCACTCATTCATCTATTCACACCCTAATCTCTTAACATTTATTTAAACTGTGTAACTGGAAGACACAAGTGTCCTTCAGGAACAATAACATTCCTTTTTATCTAAACCATTCACTACTATTACAAAACACCCACATTTAACACTGAATCTTTCTGTTTCAGAACATTTATTGATGTTACTTGAAGCAGTGATCTTAAAACACGTGTACTTCAAATATATCAACAGTTTCACAGGATGATCTTTGGTAACTTTACAAACAGGAGAATCAATGACCAGATGTTCGTTTCGGACAAACAAATGGTGGTTTCATAAAAACTTATCAGTAATGAACAGATCACCCTAAATGGCCAAAATGCAAAGCCACACAGAGACTGCTGCGGTGGTTTATCACGTATCAAAAGAATAAGGGTATTTCACATAGAATCAACATAACAGAATCAAGCTTTGGGCCTACACCCAGAGCCCTCTTGACTCCCAGTCTAGGAGCATCTCCCCTGTCACTTAACAACCCCACCTCGCCCCTCCCCTATCCTTTGTTCTCCAGCTGGTCACCCCTGGCTGGACCCTCCAGGGTCGGTTGTTGCTAGTTAGATGATGTCCAGGCAATTGAAGTGGCCATTGTCTTCTCAAACTTTCCATGATCATGGATGTCGGTCATCCCTGTGTATCTGCCTTTTTCCATCCCCTGGTTAACCATGCACCACAGAGGGGAAACTGAGGCACGCACACCATTCATCCAAAATTTTCTGAAAAATGCCTGCTCTGTCACAAGTGCACACACGCATGTATGCACACAGAGCTCTGCCAGTGCCCCTTCTGTCCCGGGATCCCCAAACACCTCAGCCAACATTCTCCAATCCTGACAAGCAGCCCTCTGCTATCCCAGCCCTGGGCTCTCTTCACAGTCCTATAATACCTCTCCTCTTCCTGACCCCAAACTACTTCTCAGGTCTGCCAGTACACCTCAGTACTGAACTACAACCCCTCTGTCCTGGCTGCCCTGCCTCAAACCCACAATGCTGACAGATTCCCTGGATCCTGACCCTGTGCTAGTCACCTTTCTCACTGCCCCTCTCACCAGCCCCTCCCCACACAGAGCTCTCTCAATACACCAATACTGGGACCTGCAGCTCCCCCTTCCCTGGTATTCCAGCCCTGGGTGTGCCCACATGCAGCCCTGACAGCGTGCTAGGCTGCCACACCAGCCTAGGTGGGTATGTCTACACTGCCTTTTAACAGCTGTGGCAACGAGTCTCAGATCCTGGGCTCAGCATATCTACTGTTATTACTGTTATTATAGCACATAAAGGACCCACCCAAGATCAGGGTTCTATACATAGTACATAAAGAGACCCCACCCTCCACCAAAGGGCTTCCAATCTAAATAAAGAAGATGGACAAAGTGTGGAAGGGAAAACTGAGGCACTGAACAGGGAGGTGCCTTGCTGAAATTCACACAGGAGGTCCATGTCAGATCCAGGAACAGAACCCAGGGCTCCCTGCTCACATTTTAGGAGAAGGGAAAATCTTCAAACTGGATGGTACCCTGGAATGAAAATTAACCAGCATGTTTATGTGATTACTATAGCAACTGCAGGTCCCAGTGAAGACCGAGGTTCCATTGTGCTCTGTGCGGTAGGAAAACGCAGTGGGAAACAGTCCATGCCCCCAAAGAGTAGCTAGAGAACATAGACCAAGTGTGGGAGACCTAAAGAAGTGAGCTGTGCTCTCGTGAATATGATGGAGTCATTTAAACACAGGAGAAGTGATGGGGAAAGTCATGGATTCTTAGATTTGTGGGCCAGAAGGGACAGTTAGATCATCCTGTCTGAGCTCCTGTATATCACAGGCCATTAAACGTCACCCAGATGCCCCTGTACTGAAATTTCAATTAGGCTAAAACTTTACAAGCCTCAGGAGACTGATTTGCTTCCCATGGTGCCCAAGCCTGTTAGGCACCTCACTACCACCTGACTCGAGCGTGAGGAAGACTGTCTGTCCCCACCATGGGTCAAGTCCTCGACTGCACTGGCTGGGGCAACACAAGCACTGCCCGATCAGCCTACATGGGCTCCGCAGTCCCTCTGCAGGTCCGCAAGAGACACACCAGCCCTAGAGTCCTCTGAGCAACCCCCTGAAGCATTCAGCCCCTGGAGCACCGGGCACTCGCGGTATTCACATTGTCACTACAACTTCCTAGTTAGATCAAGCACTCCACTTAGCACGCGGCACTGAGACATGTTTATAGTGAACACAAGTGAAAGTTTATTTAACAAAGCACACAGGTGTGAGTGATCTCAAGAAGAGATATTGGAAACAAAGAGTAACATATGAAATAAAATCATAACACACATTCTCAACCCTAGACTAACTTCACACGATACCCTCATCCGTAGTACAGCATTGCTCTCCACTACTATTCAATCAGGCAGGCTGTGATCCCTTTTTCATGGACAAACCACGCTGCACACTTCTTCTCTTGGTGAAGGATTCCATGTGTCTCCTTGCATTTTCCTCCAGTGCCAGACTAATTCTTTGATCTTTGATCTTAGTCATAAACA